>NC_052619.1:56020858-56071956 GCF_016545825.1 Eucalyptus grandis
TCCATGGACAATTTTGCTGCGAACACTTAGCTCTTACAAAGGCCTTAGTGTTTCTAATGAAGTCAATGTTCCTCCGTGCAGCAATGGAGTTCTTCAAGTATAGCTTCCCTAAATTGTTTTGCATCTTGAAATTTCATACCTACCGACAAAGTAGGAGAGGCAACGGATGGATCATAAGAAGGAAACTTACTTTTCCTTCTCCTTGTATGCACAACTCCTTCATCTTCTTCAAGCTCATCCTGGAAGTAACATTCTCAAGGCTTTCTTCATAATCAGTCTCTCACCAATGGCAACAAGCATCTACGGGGCCTTCGGCTCTATTTGGAACTTCATCAGCTACATGCAAAGCTGCAAATTTATTTGTCAAAAAAATCCCTTTGCCTTTTCTTGACTGTACAAGCTCCTCGTCGTCGTTATCACTTGTGAAATTTGCAGTAGGCAACCCTTCATCATCATCATCACTTGATTCAGCTACTTCCCAATCTAATCCAGTGATTGTGACATCACCTATGTCATCATCACTATGGTGAACTGCATCTGCGCTCCTCTCCTCTCCATCATGTCTATCCCGCCTTTCTTCGACCCTAACCTCGTACTACCTTGAATACCATTTCCTTCTTGTTCTATTTGGGCACTTTCTTCATCATCATCTTCATCCTCACTTTCATTGTACTCAACATATATTTTTACCTCTTCACCATGAAGATAATGGTATAGAATATCCCTAAAGCCGTTATCGTTTTCTAAGGTTCGCAAACCATCTCTTAAACCTTTCCCGGAATACAATACAAGAACTTCCGAACTTTACAAGGCAAATAAGTTAGTATATCCCTAACAAATCCTATATAAGATGCCTTCTTAATGTCGACAAAAATGGTGCCCTCATTTCCACCCTCATACTCCCACTCATCCTCCCCAATTACAAATTCCCCAAAGATAGCAAACTATGATAGCGACATAATCCTTGGCATGAGCCATTTCTGCACCAACAACAAGACAAAGAATAATTAGTTTTGGGACCACATCCACAAAGAACAGTAGACAATCGCACAAGGGAGTCCCCCCACTCTCATAGACTTTATTAAACAGTCCCCACACCGACAATATGCCCATATATGACAGCCAAAAAGAGGTCGACACTTTAATAATTTACCTTCCTTCCTCTACAATATTAATAAAAAACAGAGGCCCCCACACCGAGAATATGCCCCTTCATGACAGCTAAGAGGTCGCCACTTTAATTATTTGCCTTGCCTTCCATTCCTTAAAATATAAACCAAAAACAGAGGTCCCCACAACAAGCACAGCCCAAGCAATTTTGTCTACTATCTTTTGCTGAACTAAACCTGCGATATGAGAATGTACATCCACTTAATCAAATCTATTTTTCCTGTGAAAACACATAGAATTTCATTAAATCAAGCTTGATGTAAAATTATAGGGTAAAAGTTCTGTTTCTCATCCAACCAAGAGGAGAAATCATACCCTAATCTATAATGTTTGGCCATTAATATATTGTGTCAAGAGGTCATTACACAATCCAAGCCCTAAATTTATCCATTGCACAGAGACTAATACTACATGTCAAAAGAGCTCATAGTTTATAAACTTTAAAATGAGGTACTTACATGTGGTTTCAAATTTGTCCCTTGCGGGTAAATGAACTTATATAAAGTATCAAAACAAATTTTGCACTCCTCAATGCCCTGCATATATGTTGACTATCCGATTAGAAACAACAATCAGAAAGAAGACTAAAAGAACGAAAAGATCGGAATCAAAGGAACAAAAAGCAGATTGATAGCAAAGTTGCGTGCTCTTTGCAGAGAACTTAAAGGCCATTATTCCAGCCACCTGATTCAATAACTTTTCACTCAAACACATTAGTTCCTAGTTCCACATTAGTCAATATTTTGTCTCACTCGAGCCTTGACTGCATAAATCATCGACTGAGGCAAGCATCTCCACACAAGGGAGTAACCAAACAGAGCACGTGCATTTCAATAGCATTTCCATCGTAGCCTTAATAAAATAATCGAGCGAGCCCTAATAAAATAATCGAGCCCTAATTTCATCATGAGGGAGGGGGAAAAGGGGCCCAACTTAGAGGAGTGACGATGTTGAGCAGGGATGACGACCAACGATGCTGAGTGGCTATGACAACTAACAACGGCGACCGATGACCACCTACGGGCGTGAACGGCAACGGAGAGAAGGGCGGCGACGACTGAGATCTAATGTGAACGCAGATGGGAAGGAACAGCGACGGCTAGGTGTGCTTAAGCCAAAATGACCTAAACGACGTCGTTTAACACCAACGAAAAACGACGTCGTTTAGGTCAGCTCACTCGGTGTGGGTGGACGACGTCGTTTTGTCGTCCACGTGGGTTTTTTTCTTTAAACGTTTGCCACCTCGGTAAAAGAAGTTGCCGGGAAACGCCACGTATGCAATTTGGCCGGATTTTAGCCGGATTGGCACTCAAGTGATCCATTTTGCTCCGATTTTGGCACTTAAGTGTACCTTTCGTAACTTTTGGCACTTAAGTGTCCCTTTGTGCCAACTTTTGGCACTCCAGGGGTCCGTGTCCCCCCAAATTTAATAGCGTCATTGGCCTAACCAGACATATCAAGATTACCATAACTCGATATTGATTATCTCGAGCTTAAAAATGATTTGGATTTTGAAGACTAGTAGTAGAGTGTACATAGGTTAAATAGGAAAATTTTCGCTAATATATATTTGCACAAAAGCACATAGTCACATAGCTAGTTTTTTACTCGTACATGTCCAATTCGGCGTGAGTGAGCATTCAAAATACACACACATATAAATATATGAAACAATATGTTCCTATTTTATTTTAAAATGTTGTCAACAAGCAAACTATACAAAAGGTAAAATCGTGAGAGAAAAAAAAATAGAAAAACAAAAGGGTGGTGAAAGTCGTTTGGCATTAGTGGATGATAAATCTTAATTATGTTGCATTAATTTATGCTTATCTAGACTTATACAAAGAATGGTTAGGGACGGTTTAAGGAGATAACCAAGAGTGGTGACTATATAAGAAGGAAATCCATCTTTTTATTTTAGGGAGATATTAGTAAAAGTTTACATATATCATCAAGTTATTTCTTGGGGAACATGATATAGATTGGAGAACTAGATGCATGGTGGGAAACTTACCAAAAAAATCCTAAATCTATTGTAATTTTTCCAATTCAATCATCAACTTTTTTTTTATCAATTCAATCTTAAACATTTTACAATTGTGTCAATTCAATCCACCCGATCAAATTTGGCTAGCCAATGATGATGTGAATGGCGACCAATGTCGGTTGTCCGGCCAACACTAACATGTCAATTTTTTTTATAATTTTTTGATTATTTATTTTTAATTTTTTGATTATTTATTATTTGTTTTATATTAGTAAAATTTTACATATATCATCAAGTTATTTCTTAGGGAACGTGATATAGATTGGAGAAGTAGATGCATGGTGGGAAAATTACCAAAAAAATCATAAATCTACTGTAATTTTTCCAATTCAGTCATCAACCTTTTTTTTTTGTCAATTCAATCTTAAACATTTTATAATTGTGTCAATTCAATCCACTCGATCAAATTTGGCTAGCCAATGATGATGTGAATGGCGACCAATGTCGGCTGTCCGGCCAACACTAACATGTCAATTTTTATTTTATTTTTTTTTTCAATTTTTTTTTTAATTTTTATTTATTTATTATTTGTTCTCTCTTCTCTCTCTCTCTCTCTCTCTCTCTCTCTCTCTCTCTCTCTCTCTCTCCTCTCTCCCTCTCCCTCTGTAATGGGAATTGCCCAAATCGCCCTCCCTCCCTCCCTCCCTAGCCGTAGGGTGTGTAATGGGAATTGCCCAAATCGGAACCAAACCGGACCAGTCGGTTATGGGCAGTCCTAAGGGGTTTCGATCTAGTCCCCAGTTCCTATTTTTGGAATTGATAGTTGGTCGCTCACCCCCATCGACTACTGGTGAGGGCGAGCCTCGCCCAGTGACGGCGAGGTCAACCTCGCCTAGCCATGGTGGGTCTAAGCATCACCAAATCGATGGGTGGGCGAGGTCAAGCCTTGTTAGATTTGGCGAGGACTCACCCAACGATGACAAGCCTTGCCCACCCAAGGTGAGGCGCAACCTCATCACGGTGGATGAAGCCAACCTCGCGGTCGATTTGTCCAAGCTCTATCTCTTCCAATGATGGCAAGGTTGAGCATCGCCGTCATTGAGCATGGTCGATACTCGCCAAATCGATGTTTAGCCCCACCATGGTTGGGCAAGGCAGAGCTCGTCCTATGATGGCAAGGCCTCGCCCACCCAAGGCAAGATCGACCTCACAGTAGCCAGCTAAGCCTCACCTTTGGCTAATTGTCAAGGCCCAGTGACTAGCTAGGGAGGATTAGTATAATTGTAAAAGGTTTAAAATTAAATTGGCAAAAAAAAAGATATAGGATTTAATTGAAAAAATTGCAATAGATTTAGAACTGTTTTGGTTATTTTTGTATGGTTGAATTTAAACTCCTCACTTTTCCTTGCTCTCCAAATCGATTTAAGGTCCCCTTTAGGATTACCAACTATGGAAAAACACTACAACGGATATTATTATTGTATTCCTTACTTCGATAATGTTTGCCATACTAGGATCGATTTATGTAAGTAATATACTAAATGATGTAGCATATATATATGTATATTTTTTTTTTGTGACCCAGGGAACCCATCGCACGGCCGGCAACCGGGGAGTAAACCCTGGGGAGGTACGCAAGAAACCACCACCCACGCACCCCGGGCAAGACATCATGCAGCACTTCAGCCTCCCTGCTTCGCAGGGGCTTCGAAACTGGGACCTCCTGCGTGGAGTCCAGCAGCCCTACCATCCACGCTGCAACAATGGGTGGTATGATGTAGCATATTTGTATAAGCGTTCAACATTATTCACTAGTAATTTGGCAGGTTATCCAGTCTATATTTTTGTAGACTAATGTCAACATATACTTCTCCATATGATACTTTCATGTTGACTAAAATCGCAAGTAATTTTCAACCAATAATTTGAAAAGCATGACCTAATCTTAAATCGATCAATTGCAAACTAAACTCAATAAAATTTTGTTTTGAAAAAAAAATGAACTGGTAGTGACGCAAAACTAAAGTAAGGTAGTTTTGATTGATTTTGAAATACTTTTACTTTTGAAACCACGAGGCGCGTTAAGCTTTTTACTTGACCTTGTTCCGCCTAAATTACGCCCTTGTATGTAATTGGAAAAACTCAAAGTTGTTGCTTTCATCCAAATTAGTTACTCACATTAATTGTGCATTAATTGTTATGGACTACGTTCAAAGAATGCATTTAGGGCATATTCGTTTGTCATGATTGATTTTAAATAGTTGAAGACGTGGAAAGTGCTTAAAAACAACCAACTTGGGTTTCACTCTCTTAGGCTAGAAGCTTAGAAGCTTAGTTAATGCACCCTAATTATGGAAAATGGCCAGCAATGATCCTCCACATCCAAGCCCATGGTATCTTTGGAAAATGATTTACTCTTAAAATATAACCGGAAATCATTGGTATTCATTATATTAAATCAAGACCAAAAGATGAAAAGCCAATCATAAAGTTAAAAAAAGGCAAGACTACCATTACTTCCACCATAAAACACAAGTTTATATTACAGCTCTTGCGGTTTACTCTATGGTTCCATCCATTCAATAGTCGATGCAATTGGTTACTAAAAAAATTCACTATCGGCCACTTGGTTCAACAAATCTAATTTCTATTGGCCAATAAGTGCACATCGTGTGGGAAATAAGGTCATTTATTCTCAAATCAATCGAGGAAATTGTTAGGTGAAAATATAATGAGTCAAACTAAATTCACACCATTAAAACTAATGAGTCTTATCCCATTTGACGATCCAAATCTAGTTTAATATATAAACCGTAGGTTAAATGAGTAATTTTTTTCCGGCATTTGTCACTAGTGTCATCTTCGGAATTGTTGGCCCACCCCCCAAAATCTGCAATAAAACAATGGAAAAATGCACCACCCATATCGAATTTTGGTGTGTCTTTTCTTTTGTATTGGATGCATTTCCAACCATGGCTTCCACGTGCCAACCCAGATTATACATGCCTTGTATGGAGTTGCCTGACTCTCTCATTACCATCATCGTGACCCCCCTCCATATACAAATCGTTCCCCTCTTTTATTCTCATCTCTTTCGCTGTCAAATCAAAACCCTATCAAAGGTTGTATATGTCTGTGTACGTGTTCTCTTTTGTGTTTGGGAAGTAGGAGGTGAAGAAGCAATTGTTTCTTAAGAAAATGGCCGCTCCATCGAACGTCACTCTAAACCACCAAAACCATTGCACGATCTGCTTGGAGGGCTTGGCCGTGCGCACCACTGTGACCCTTCGCTGCCGCCACACGTTCCATCTGGGTAGGTTTTTGTCTTGTGTAAATATGCATAAATTGACTCATGTTTTTTTTCCTTCTTTTCTCTGTGTGTCCGTGTATTTTTATTACGTCCCTCTTCGATGGACGTTGTTGC
Source organism: Eucalyptus grandis (assembly GCF_016545825.1). Classification (NCBI taxonomy): domain Eukaryota; kingdom Viridiplantae; phylum Streptophyta; class Magnoliopsida; order Myrtales; family Myrtaceae; genus Eucalyptus; species Eucalyptus grandis. The sequence goes on from NC_052619.1 coordinate 56,027,440, forward strand.
TGATGTGGAGAGCGAGAGAGAGAGAGGGAGGGAGAGAGAGAGATGTTCAAACTTCAAACTGATGTGTGTCGTCTTTTGCCTGTTACCCTGCGGACACATGCGCCAGTATACACAAGTTTGTGTGCAAATATGCGCCTGCTCCATTAAAAAACGTATAGATCTACGTGAAATGCATCTAGACTTACGTTTTCAGGCATTTTTCCCTGTTGGTGTTCGGTGTTCTGATGGTCTACATAGAGATTATTATTTATTTTTGGTTGAGATATATGAGTGATTATTTGATCAGAAATCAATGAAGTTATCTGGCCAATTAGATCTAGGACTATTATATCGTAAGCCAGTATGTCGTAACCCTATGATCTTTCTCCAAAAAGCACAATTTAGATAAATCTTCAAAGGAAAACCTGCTGATTAATGCAAAGTTTGCACTAATTTTCCTTATGTATGACTTTTCAATATTCCTTTTTGTTAAATGAAAGAAAAACACTTAGGGTATGTTTATTTGAATAAAAAAAATGAAGAATCAAGTTTTTGAACTTTAATGCATTTGATTTGCTGAAAATGAAAAACCACTTATAATTAAAGAAAACTTGCATGCTTAAAATTAGAAAAATGGATATCCTAATAGAAAAATAAAAACCATTTTTCTTCTGGAAAAAATGATATCCCAAAAATATATTCCTTCATAGTGAATAAATCCTATTACTTTCTTTTATGCAAGGGATTTATCATAAGTCAAAATCGATCATGATTTTATTGATGATAAAGACAAGGAATCTTAAGATCGAGTTTTCAAAGATAAAAATTGTTGACTTTTTTTTTTATGAATAGTGCATATAATTGTAATAAACTTAGGGTTTGTTTGTTTGAATAAAAAAAATTAAGAATTAACTTTTAAACGTTCATGTGTTTGATTTGTTGAAAACCACTTATAATTAAAGAAAAATTTTCATGCTTATGATTAAAAAATGGATTTCCTAATAGAAAATGAAAAAACGTTTTTCCTCTGAAAAAAATGATTTCCCCAAAACAATTTCCTTCATTTGAATACATCCTATTACTTCTTTTATGCTAGGGATTTATCATAAATCAAAATCAATCACGATTTTCTCGATGACAAAGATAAGGAATCTTAAGACCAAGCTCTCAAAAATAAAAATTATTGACTTTTTTTTTTTATATAAAAAGAGTGCATATAGTTGTAGTGGAATTTTATGAATGAGATGCATCGTTCTTGACGTGGGGTTTTATGCTAAGCTCGTGTCAAACCTAATTGCCCATATACTTATAACCCATATTATAAATTGGCAATCATACTTACATGCGGAACAAAACATATTATGGAAGAACTTGTATTAACTATATGGTTAGTCTACTTCTTCTTAGCAAATACATCCATCACCATTGATGAGAGTGATTTGATTTTTAGCAATTAACTAACCACTCACATCAATGGTGATAGATGAAGATGTGTAGAAAAGACAGTGCCGAGTATTTGCTTATAATTATTTACCATGGTTAAGGTAGAGTCAAGATGCCTTATGATTGATGATGGTATACAACAGTTTGAGGTGCAGCGACCATTACGAACTTCAGCTAGACCGTTTACCTCATTAATTGGATCACTTTGGTTGTATCTTTACATCTAGTTTCCGACTATTATCACTACGATCCCCTTCTATATGCTTTCGATGCTAAAATAGTGTATTACATCTTGTGAGCGTTACACATTTGAATTGTTATTTTTTGCACATCAATTAATGAATCATATTTTTTTTGTTACCTTTCATCTTTTGTAATGGAAAGAAAGATCACGGTATCAAAACAATATGCGAGGAGAGAGATTTCAAGCGAAGTTTCTCGATAAGGGGAATTTAATTCAAATTCTATCTTAAGGTAGAAAATGAATCTATCAATTCATCCTCAAACAATCTTAATCTTATTAGCACTAAGCTGACATAATCGATATAGTCGTGTTAAGTTCAATAGCATTGTTGACTAGCCAAACATATCAAGATTGCCATGACTTGACATCGATGATCTTGAGGTCATAAGGGATCTTAGGTTTTGAAGACCAACATCAATGGCTTGGTTTGAAACTTTGCTAACATAAATATTGTACGAATGTTATTTGTTGACACCCATAGTTACCATTGCCATCACGTGTTGGTCGCAAGGGGTGTTGATACTCGAAATTATCCTTGTTGTCACATGCTAGGCACAAGAACAACAATAGTAGCAATCTAACCCATATCAGTCATAGAGAAGAAGGGGTGACCGAGGTTTTCAAGAACCTTTGGGCCGAGTGTCAATGGGCCTACAAGTGGAGATGTGTGATTTGATGGTAGGGCAATTGATTGTCACATGTCCAGGCTTAAAGATGCTACTGCAAACGTAAAATTCAAGTAGGACCAATGTCAAGATTCAAGCGAGAACAATTGATGCACAAAAGGGCATGTAGAATCAGAGAAGTGGTTATTGCTTGTTGGTTAAGTCTTGTGATGTCATCGACAAGTTAGGAAACAACAAAATGTGGATAAGGTGGTTAAGGAAGGAGCAAAGAATGTAAGAGAAATCAGGAGTGACTTTCAAGAAAGGATTAACCAACTAATGGTTACTAGGTTGTCCTATAAATACCACAAGTCACCTAATAAAGAGACCCCTCTTCCCAAGATATTGGCCTTGTAATGTCACTTTCATCATAATCCTTTATTTTGTCCTTTAGTTATCTTAGCCTAACTTAGGTCTGCTGTAGCTATAGATTCTCGCCGTTGATTCAATTTCGATGAGTATCAATATCTCAAGTAATGTTATTAATTAGATTCCAATGTTATCCTATCATCTAACGTTGTCGATTAGATTTCATCGTTGTATCCTCGTACCCATCTACGAGCAGTACCTTTGTAGTGTTATTTTTACTATCTAACGTTGTCAATTAAACTTTGATGTTGTGTGCCTTTCCAATGTTGTTTCTACTGTCCAGTATTGTTAATTAGATTACAATGTTGTGTCGTATCAATCTAGGAACAATGCCTTTCTAGTGTTGTTTCTACCTTCTAACATCATTAATTAAATTTCGATGTTGTGTCACCCACTTGTTCATAGTTAGTTCCCATAAGCATACTAAAGTATAATTGAATTAAGCCGTTGACTAAAATTCCAACATTTGATATCATTAGTCCTGAGTTTATGTTGAACAATTTCATTGGACTCAAAACTATACGTGCATTATGGCATTTGACCCTCTCTGTCCAATACCAACATGGAATCTAAGTCCCTTTAAAATAAAATAAAATAAAAACAATAAATAGCATTTGGTGAAAGAAATTTCATTGCAAAATCTAATGAAACATTATTATTCGTAATGTCGATGACTATATGATTGATTAATTTGTTTAGACTCAAAATATCTACAATAATCAAAGACAATACTAATTATGTGACTTAGATTCATCAATCATTATAAAGGTAAACTTGATCGCATCGAGCTATCGTCATAATAAATATAATTTACTAATCACAATTGGATCTAGGTTGGGAAGACATCAATAATGTTCTTTAGCTTTCCTATTCACTTAACTCCAATGTTTCATTATTATTTTTCGTGTGTCTGCCCCCAGTTGTTCATGTCGTTCCAATGTTCCGAAATGCAATGGGAGAAGGTTAACATGGCGGGCAAGCCATTCTCGACACGCTCGCCCCCCGAAAAAGTAAACATGGCTACTGAAAAACAGAGAAGGAAAAGAAAAAAAAATCGAAACGACGTCGCTATTCGACAATCCTCGCACAGGAACTGAAACGGTAGATAACAGCGTTTGATCAGATGGTGAATGCGATGTCCTGATGATGCATCTTCGTTCCGGGTAATTCCTGTCAATCTTTGTGGGTTTTCATTAGTCCTGATGATGGTGAATGGTGGATGATGATGGTGAATGATGGAAAGTTGAGCTCTTTCGGTTCTTGTTTCGGGAAATGAATCTTGCTTTTTCTCGTTCTTTTTTTGGGCTTTTTGCGATTGTTTCTGATTCAGATTGCCTTGGGTCGGCTTTCAATGCGGCGAACGAGATGCGGTGTCCCGTGTGCCGCGCGGCGGAGGAAGGGGTCTGGAGGAGCTTCCTGACCAGAGCTCCTCGCGGCGGCAGGGCGGGTGCCCGCGCTGCCCAGGAAGATGTGCCGGAGCCCGCCGTCCGAATGGTAATGAACAGCCATCCTTATTTGCCTCCAGTTGTTTTTTGCGCTTCCGTTATCGGTTTTGTAGGATCCTGTGAATTCATACTCATCGTAATTTTAGAATCTGCCATGAATATAGACTTGCGGCTTCTTTCGTTTTGGATTTTAATCTTGGCGTTGCTAGATCAGTTTGATAAGTTACTGGTGAAACCGATGGGATAGGGCGATATGTTGCCCTCTTTCGCATATGGTGTAATGCGGATTGAGTTATCGCTATGACTCGTCTCTGCACTTGAGATTTTCAATTTCTTGAACTTTGTGATGGAAAGAAATCGCGGTTTCCTGGTTTCATGAGCTCTGTCTCGTTGTAATGAGCTTGAGTTGATCTGTTTCTACCTGTGGAAGACTGGGGAACTGTTTTGGAGTGGACTGCGAATCAGTAGGAGTTAAACTCTCCTCGGTCCTTCTCTATACAATGAGCTCTCCCATGTATTTTAATACAATTTTCAGCTCTGTCGAGTTCTTTGCTCCTCCTATCTGTTTTGCTCTCTGCCTTTTTATTTCTTAGTATGTTGTTGGAATCTGATTCACCATGATGAAAGCCCATGTGTATGTGAAGGAAATTACCTGTTCACATTGAAGAAGGGCCCTATTGAAACAAATTAGAAGTTAGGGAGCTTAACTGAGCAACTGTGAGTTGTGACAAGTGCAAGGGCAATTTGGAGCACCTTGTTGATACATAAACAGAAAAAAAAGAAAAGGTAGAGAGATGATGACAAGAGAAACTATAGAATGTGGGTTGTTCCTTTCCTTCAAACCCTTAACTTTTAAGCATTCAGCATGTTCACATGACATCCCTATGGCTTTCTTCGTTCTGGTCTGGTTCATTAAGAGAGGTCAGTGGAAAGAGACCCTTTGGTAAGGGAGGACAGTTGATGGTGATGGGTGAGATCTTTTATGGAGCATGCAGAATGGGCTTGGATTTGGGAATGAGATTAAAGAAGTCTACTGAGGAATAAGCTGGGTTTAAGAAAAGGATGGAGTAAGATCCTTTAGGAATCTAGCAGGTGTAAGGACTTGAACAGTCGAATTTTGTCACTGCTGGTCTTGTGAAAGTGCTCTACACATTGATAACACTAGGAGAAGCTTTCACCAGTGGATATCTTTCTTTGGCAAGTTTTACATCAATAACCTGATCATTTCCATTACCATTTTGTGAGATGGAATGACTCATTATATATCCTATGTGCTTGTTGAGCTTTTGGAAACATTCAATAGCACTATCAATCGAAAATCTGTTTCTCTTGCTGAATATAATGTAACCATGTACTACTCATTCACAAGATAGAGAAATCTTGAAGATAACTTATACAGTTTCCATCTTTTGTGTTTTGATTTGCGAAAAGGAAAAATTTTACTATAAAGCAACGAGGAGGTGCAAACACACATTTAACAAGAGTGGAAAGAACCCCCCCCCCCCAAAAAAAAAAAAATAATTAATTAAATTAAATTTAAAAAAAAAAAAAAAAAACCCTCAATTACATAAAGAAGGGAAATATTGTCTCTATGAAAGCTTTTGCGTCCCTGATAATCTTTTACTCCCTCAACAGCCTTTTTGTTCCTTCCCTTCCAAATTGACCTAAATATAAGGAAACACAAAAATGGATCCATTCTTGTAGCAAGGTACTCTGTGAAGTCCAAACCTCTTCCATGACCAATACATCTTTGGGGAAGTTTAAGAAGTTTTCTAAATCTACCATATCCAAGGGCAGTGCAAACGGAGGTGCACAACAATTTTCTCTTCCCTCCAGTGAAAGGTCATTGGTTTGCCAATGTCAATCAAATTGCAATATCAGACAGTATTTTATTGGCAAAAGATGATCTACTACCAAAGCACGAAGGAGGTGCCAACCGTATATAAGGAGCTCGAGAATCGAAAAAGAGCTTAGCCTTAGTCACCATACAATGCATCTACATTGTTGATTAAAGCATTTACATCCAAAAGTAAGCTTCCATTGTACCAAAAATGTAAGATTTCTTAGCCAATTTTCAATAATTATATTAAAGAGGGCTCATTCTACTCTTTCCAAATCAACCAAAAATACAAAGAGGAAACAGAGAGAGATGTCAAAACCTTTTTGCTTTAGTATCTTTTGCAATTAATCTCTTGTAATGAAGCTTGCAAAGCTCCATGTGTTTTACAGGTCTTTTATTTTTTAGGATGACAAATGAGCTTACCCTACAAGATATCAATTATGTGATTGAAATTGTAGAATTTACACATTATCCATCTGATGATAAGATGACTTTTTACTCTTCTCAGGTGCATCTACTATCACCAATGCCAACTCAGTTGGATCTTGGGCGTATCTGGGGGTTAAATGGATCAAATCTCAAGAAGACTCATGTTTGAACTTTATCGGTCAATAAGGGTGGCAATATTGGACATGACTTGCTTATGAGTCAACTGTCCCGAGGCAAGGTGAAATATGTAGTAGGTGCGAGCATATAGAAATACCTGAATCGAAAACCTCTTGGACCAAACTGAACTGGTTTTGGGCAATTTTAGGGGGCGTCGGTCCAGCTCTTGGTTTCATAAAATTGGAACCAGTGATTTTCGGTCCGATTCTAGGGTGGAAACTAGACCACCCAGATCGGACCGATAAATATATAATATAAGTAAATTTTAAACCTAAACTATAATCTCCTCTCACGCCTCGCTTATTCCAGATGTTTCTTTTATATTGTTGCACTGATTTATCCAACTTGCTCCTTTTGCTCTTGCTTCTTTCTTTACTTTCTTTCTTTTTTCCTGCAAAGATTCACTGATTTTACCTCCCTCGCTTATTTGTGCCTTCCTTAAACTTGCGAGTCCATCATTTATGAAAAAAAGAGTCCACCGAATCCTCCTCCTTTTTTCAAGCATGCCCCTCCAATCACAGCCCCATCATCTCTCAGTCTTCTTCACAAGTCTTGGACATAATATTAGTTTCAAATTATGACCTGGATTGACATTTCAATTGATCCAAAACTTTCAGCCAAGATATGTGAATCCACCAACTCTATTGGACCATTTTGACCGGTCTCAAGACCAAGTGGTCCATTTCCTGATTCCAAAATGGGTAACCAGTCCTCCTAGTCCCATTCCCAATTCCTAGTTCTTGGGTGGGACCAGATAGGTTCAGGAACTAGTCACCCTAATGTGTAGGGAGAATCACCAAAGATGACATGACATGCTACGTTTGACTCATATACTAGGATTAGAACATGTTTTCGTCAAATCAATAATCACTTATTTTATGATGTTGTCAATGAACACGAATTAACACGAATTGTACATATAGCTACTATATGATGATACAAATTTCTAACCCTTGACGTAATTTTCCGATTATCTCCATTGTTTATGAATGCATTGCTCCCCCTTGGTAATCTTGTTAGACCATACATGTGAAAAGAAAACATGTTTCACACAGTGACGACCTCTTGTTTATCTTGTTTAGCAAATCGAAAATGCAACTTTAGGAATGTAATCATTGTAAAGGCAATTGGAGTCCTTTTCTATCTCTAATATACATTTTTTGGGTTAGCCTTAGTGTAGCAGTACATGGTTGCTCCATTGTAGTTGAGATTACGAGTTCAAGCCACGGAAACAACCTCCGTGAGAAGCTAGAGGTAGGTTATGCATTTGAACTGCTCCTCGGACACTCGATACGAGGAGCATTGTGCACTGGAGCACTCTTTATGTTTCTAGTATGCATTTCATTCATTGTCCACTTTGTCCTCAATTTAGCTTTCTTGTGCACTATAGATTCTGTATAAGGAAAATGCTCATCATTCTCTTCCTAGGTCTAGCCTGAACTAAACATAGCCGGACCTTTTGTATGCTAAAGTAGTATTATTTGCAAGAAGGATGCATTACATATCTCCTTCATTATGCCTTTGTGATTTAATGAAATAATAGGTTTGAAGTAATGCATTGCTGTAAAAAAAAAAAAAAAAATCACCTTAAAAAAAGTCAAAGTAACCTTCCAAGTTCAGCATGATCAGGTTGGTTGTTGGAGAATTTGCAGCTCAAGAGTTGGACATCACTTTTTCAAGTCACATCAATTGCAAGCAACCGGCTCTATGGCAGGGCTGCTTGCACAAACCAAGGCTGGGACTTGGTCAGTTCATGGGACTTGCGGGCTGTTCCATGGGCTTCATGTAGCTAGGCTTTGTGCAATTTTTCCTTAAATCAAAAAATGAAATAGTCAAAGTACATGTTCCCCAATATTTGGAAAAAGCAAAAAATAAAAGCCACTCCAAACAAATTTTTATACGACCAAAAAGTCAGTTTATTGCTTGGAAATTGTAGCATAGGGGTATAATTTGTTCTTTCTCATTGTTACACTCTCTTATCCTGCACGAACATTGACAAAGACAAGATTTCTCTAGTAGAGCATCAGACTAATATCAGAAGTGTCTTCTTGGACCACAAATCTCATACTTTTCATCAAAATCGCTTGTAATAACCATGCATCACCTAGGTCAACTGAGGCCAGTATGGTTGCTTTGGCTGTTTACTGAAAGCTGGTGTGGTTACTGGACAATTATATAGAAAGTCCTGCTCTGAATTGATGCTAAATTTGTTGTTACCCTTTATGCCTTCTTTCCCTTGACCATACAGAGGGAACAGTGGAAGAGGCCAAGTTTATATGAGAAACTGTTATTCAGTAAGATTTTAGACAAAACTAGTTACCCTGGCTACTCATTACCTATGCTTTTCTGTTGAAGTTGGAGAAGTTGGCTAGGAAAAGTTGAATAGTTTCAGTATTCAAAAGACAAAGTCGAGGGAGATGTATATCATTTTGGCAATATGATTTGTTAATTTCACCATGTCAACAGCACAATGAGTCATAAAAATAATTTTTCATTAGGTATGAGAGACAAGGACTGCTGCTGGAGTACTTATCCAAAGTGGTCAATCAGTCATAATAGAATGTTCTTCCCATTTATTATTATAGAGGGAGTGGTCTGGAAGTTGTATTATAGCCCTTGTCATCGACAATTGAGAAGATTATAGGCTTATCTCGCTGCTATAGTCTTAGAGTATAGGCTTATCTGGTGCTATAGACTTCATTCTGAGTTCAATTAACTGCTGCCTTTTGCTTTATTTTCTCATTATTCCTCTGTTTATGGAAGAAGCTCTTTGAATTGGTCATGATCTCTGTATTTTGTTATGCCATTGTTTTGACCATAATATAATGATTTTATCTATCTCTTGCGACCACAATCTTGCCTCTATAATTGCGCTTCAGTTTTTCTTTCATTGATTTTACTCTTGGGTGATAATTGTACTGTCAGGTGATAATTGTACTGTCATGCCTGTGACATTGTCTAATAGATAGTTATTTTCTCAAGTTGAATATTTTGTTGATTTGTGCAGCAGCCACAATCTGGAATTTACCAGTACCTTGATCAGGGATGGTAAGTATGGATTTTCCTTGAGCTTGCAGAATGTTTATTTTTGCCATGTCTGTAAGAAGATTAAATGCTTTTTTTTACGATTAACAGTGACTATCTCTTATATAATTTTGTGGAAGCATTATTGTTAATTTTCTTTGCCTTATATGTCAAACCTCAGTTACATGATAAAAACTAGCGTTACATAAACCTTATGCTTCCTTCTTTGGCTCAGTAGCAACTTTCTTAGAGCAAACAATTTCTCCAATTCTCAATTGTCTATACCTGGTATACCTGCTTATCTTGATGATCCTCAATAACAAAGGAGAATTTGAGGAATTATTAGATGTTGGATTTGCCATGATGTAAATATCTAACTGGCTTGTATTGTATAGCTACGTGTTCAGTTTTGGTACTCTGATTTATAGGATCATCCGTTACTATTATTGAGTTTTTAGACCTTTTGGAGTATATGCTGTTACTGCTTGATGCATTAGCAGATTTTCATTGTTTTTCCTCCTGTTATAAGTTTCTCAAGTTTCCAGAGAAAGCCAATTGGGTGCATCATTATTTCCGGATACATTGCGAGTTTATTATGGACAAGAACATGAATCTTGTGTCTGAACTCTTCATGAAATTATTTAATTGTCATCAAGCTGAGAGGTCTAAATTGGAACCTTTCGAGCAGTTTTCATCTATTTTATAAATAAGTTATAGAGCTTTAAAAGTTATTGTCCCATCTCTGGATAGATTTGACAGCAGGGGTCCTATGGTGGAGTAGGTAGTGAGTTCATGGCTGTCTCGTTTTTTATATGTGCAGGCTCTTGAACGGATTTGAATCTCATGCCATAGATAATTGTTCTCTGTCGGATACAATTCAGCATGAAATTTATTTTTGAGGAGCAATTTCGACATTGTAATTGTGACCATTTCAAATAAATGGCATCATAGTGCTAGGCTGCTAGCAAATTTGTTGCTTTAGGGACCTTGTTTTCCCTCCTACTGATATCACATAATTTTGTAGCTTTGCTGATCTCCATCTGAACTCTTTTGTTAAGTAACAATTTTTCTTGTCTAGAATGGTTGTTTAGATAGTGGCCTTTTGATATGCTAGGAAAATTCAACTGGGAAGAAGTCCCTTTTATGTCATTACAATTCGTTACATTACTTTTACGTGGTGATCATGGTCTTTATAAAAGGATGCTTCAGATTAAGCAAAAAAATGTATGGATATATAAGTCTGGCGTCCTATATCAATACTCAAATGAAAAAGGGCTGATGTGCAGACGAAATGAAGTAAATATAGGAGGCAAGACTGCTATAAGAAAAAAAGGACGGGGGATAGTAATGCAAGAGTGGTACTTTTCACTTCTGCAGGTCCTTCCTGCTTACAAAGAAGTCCCTTTTTTCACTTGGAAGTAAGTTCTGATGGCCCGTGTGCTGACGAGTGTGCTACCTTATCCTGTCAATGCTCCACTGTGTCTTGGTAGATACTGACATATTTATGGTGAGGAACAGATGCTATGCTTAAGTACCACTCTTGCATTACTATCCCCCGTCCTTTTTTTCTTTTTTTTTTCCCAGCATGATTTTGTTGGTAAAAAATATCAACTCACAACTCAAAGGTGATGAATTAATTCTGTTATTGGTTACACTTTGTCCTTTGGAGAGCCAGTGCAGGGAGCTTATTTGGACCCTTAGCTGGTGCAGCTCCTGTGGAGCAGTCATTGAATTTACCATCTCCACCAGTGCACACCATGATGCGTGCTGCAAACAACCTTTCCAGCTCAAGTGGCCTGCTACCAGCTGAGCAGACGGGTTTTCAAGCTGAAAGATCTAGAACAGTCAATATCCAGTTGCCCGACGTTGGTGAAGTGGTGTTGGCTTTAAGTGCGGCTGTTCAGCCGGAAGATGTAATAGATGGTCCCAAGGATATAATGTCAGATGGTGAGGAATCCATTGAGGTCCCATCGGAGTGATTGGACACCGGAAACAGGATGGAAGGTTTGTTCCAAACTGATCTCATGGGTTGTGAAGAAGCTGCCTGGGCGAATAAGTGATTTCCTGAAGTAAATGATCATGGTATGGTAAAAACAGTTGGAAGCAAAAACCTTATATGCTTCATTTATGGTCTGTAATAAGTCTGGTACCTGGGAACTTCTCAATAATTTCCATAATGCCGCTCAGCTATATGTTGAAACTCCGCAATGCTCTAATGTCTCTTGAGAACATCAGTGAATTTCAATAGAACTTGCTGTTTTCGTAAAATTCCTGGTAAATCATTTATTGCTGTCTAATCGCCATTCGGAATCGATCTCTTATGCTTTTGCTGTCAAATGAAGTTATCCAGTTAAAGAGTGTCAATGCTTTTCGGGGACTTGAGCGTGATTTAGCTATAGGCTGATGCACAAGGCAGCGGCCGGTTAAATTGGTTGTTGAAGCTGCCTGTGGACTCTATGCTTCACTGGCAAGAGATATCAAAATTTTCGCTTGGACATTACTCGTTTGGTATTAATCTTTCTTATTCTTTTCATTGCAATCTTCCCGATTCCTCTAGTAACATGCAACCTTGGTAGGCCAAAGTCCACATTCTACAATTTCCTCTCTATTTCCGAAGGTATGAAAGCAAAAAAATTAATAAATCAGGGCAATTTTCAACTCTTTCACATGTTCATGTCAGTCTCAGCATTGCCTCAGCACCTGCTTGCCAGGCTTGTGCTACATTAGAAATGCATGAAATACAACGCGACCACATGAAGGAAAAGGCTATGGAAATTTCCCTTGGTTTACGGGCACGCAGGCTTTACCTAAATATATTTAACCCATTATTATCTATTTCTTTTTTCTTTTTTAAAAAAAAAAAAAAAATTCTCCATCTTGGACTGTATCGATCGTTCACAATCTCACAGCTCAAGCCCTTTTGTCCTTCTTCCAAATTAAAAAATTTAAAAATAACTGTTGCGCGTGAAATATACTATGGGACGTCGTCAGCATGGGACGACTTAAGACAAGCGTGGTGAGTCTAGGGATATTAATAAAAATCAAGATGCGACGGCGAAAATAATAAAAAATAATTATACGATCCAATAAACAAAACCAAAAGAAATAAACAATGGAGGTTACCAGAAAGGTGAAATGAACGAACAAAGTTCACTAAACGCCAAACGTCGTTGACTCCTTTCGGAATCCGCGGGACAGAAGGGCTCGTTCGCAGAAATTTCACTTATATGAATGCAAAGACTTGGAAGAAAGAACAAGTTTTTAGAGATGGGTTTGTAGAATACTGTAAATTGAAGATCGGGTTCTTCTAAAAATTTGAAATTTGCTCAATGAAAGCAAAGATCGCCATAAAATGCTCGAAATGGATGGAAGACGAACTACGTCGATGAGATCTCATTCTAACCATATAAATCCGACTCAAAAGTACATGAAATTCGCACGCCCTAAAATAAGTTCTTTCAGGAATTAGGATCTTTGATTCGATATCGACAATTTGATATGAATTTTGAAATGGACTTATATTTTTCACATTCCATTTCCACCTCGTTCCGGCCACCACCATCCCCATTTACAGGCGCTTGGGAATTTACGTATCTCTCTTACATAACGAAATCTACGTTGTCACCTTACATGTAACTCATACCAAAGTCAAAAACCCAGAAAAAAAGAAATTTAGGAAAAAGAAAGACAAAGGCAAAGAAAAGCTAACACTATTGACAATATCAATGATATTGATGACTTAGATCAACCCCCACCAAATATTTTCACTCATCGCCTTCATCCTCCTCGCCTCCACCGAAGAGAGATACCTTATTCTGCAGCAGAAACAAGACCAGGATGAGAACCAACGCGACCCCGACAGGAGACGGCGACCCCCCGAAGTATCGCTCGAGCGGATCTGGTTCGCCGTAGGGAGGATAGCCGGGTGAGAAGTGGACACGGCGGTTGGACGAGATGAATTGGATGGTGAGGAGGAGGACAACGGTGAAGATGAGGAGGCTGGCGGGCGAGAGCAGCTCCACGATGGCGTCGAACATGGCCTGGCCTTGCTCGCCTAGGACGTACGGGCCGAGGACCACCACGCCGAGCACCACCGCGAGGAGGAGCCCTTGTTGGGGCGGTCCACCGCCATATCTCTCTCCCATCATCTTTGCTGTTGCGTGCCTTCTGTTGAGGTTTTGAGGTTGTAGTGTTGTTTCCTTGGTTTTTCGTGCGGGGGTCGCAAGTACTTATGTTTCTTGCGTGTCGCCATTTATTGGGTTTTTAACTTGTGAATTCGGTCATAAAATATGGAGACAGCCGTACAGAGAGGCAGAGGAGGATGCTTCTCTGAGGAGGATTCACTTAGCCTCAGTTATGCTTACATAATAATAGTTTCTATAATGCAAGGTAGTTTTCAACTCATTCGTCAGCTTGCTATTCTTTCGCCCTTTGAAGTTTCTTTTACCATACTATTTTGAACTTTAAATAAGCAGTTGAATATATACATGGGTTTGTTATGTAAAGCAATGTATCTCTTTATCCATACCAAACTGTCGATCTCAGGTGCAATGCTTCTTGAAGAAAAACAAAGCGATTCAGTCAAAAAAGTTGAACGAGTGATTTTAACGAAAGAAAGTGGTGAAAACCTGGTTTAACGAAGTGGTTTTCGCTACAGTAAATGGTGAGAATAGAATGTAACAAAAAATGGACCAGGTATGTAATTCCTAAGAATTGAAATTTCTTCTTTTTTATGGGTAAATCTTCTCCATCAATTAAAGGACATACTCAGCTCTCGCCATGTCATGGTGTTGGATTATATATGAACAAAGGGTAAGGTTGCGTAAAGAAACATCGTCTGGCTTTAGTCAACAAAGCAATTAAAGAGTATTTTTCCTTGATCTTCTTTTTTTAGGGGCTACATGCATGTGAGGTTGGAGACCACGCACCGGAATTGGAGATCTCAATACAGATTGTTCCGAGGGATCTTCTTATTAAATTATACTCCATCATCCCAATAACCTTACTGATGCTAAGTAGATCTATCTTGATTAGGCCGATTGATACTCACCATGTTCATTGATCCCCAGGCCTGTCATTAGCAGCAACTTGTCACTAGCTTATTGCCCTTCTCTTTGAACTTCAATTGGGTGTCTAATTTGATTAGGTGGTTGATTTATTTACAACTACTGACCAGTCGTCGTGATCTGCTGGAAGATGTCAGCAGGGGCCTAGGATTAGTCCTAGAATTCAATCGTTTGGTGAACCGAGCCTTTATTTTTATTGGAGCAGGAAGAACAATAGCCAATCGCTTGCCCATTCTGCGTTGATCCCTCAGTTGATTACTCAAGCAGTCTCTAATTGATCTTTGTCATGTTCCCAAAGTATAGCTCTTCATTGTTTTCTTGCCCATCATCGGTTTCTGCAGACACAAGGAAAGGAAGCGACTTACACGAGAGAATAAACACAGTTTGACACGCCAATTTCCAAAAGGCCGCTCGACCTTCAGGGTCGGGCATAGCAAATAAATCTGATAATGTTGCTGATGGAACGCGTTGTGACCTTCTTTCATGGCAATGTATGCAATGCTATTTCATTCAGACAGATTTTGTTCTCCATCCATATTTGTGCAACATGGGTTTTTGCTTGATCTTGAGATGATACTTTCATTAATTATCTCATGCCAGGACGACTTAGTACCGACGATAGTGACATTGATTTGTTTTTAGTCATTTTTTCCAGATGCAACCTCCATATTAAAAAGTTGCCAGTACACCAGTTTGCGTGATAGGTGCTGAGTCTTGATCACCCCCCGCGTGCTTCTTGCATTTTCGCCTTCTCTTTGAGTTTCCTCTTCATTTGTCTATATTATCTTTACTTATTGAAGAGGTCATACTAAATTATATTAGGTCCGCATTTGATTTATAAATCTAGTCCACCGAGTAATGCCATAGATTCAAACAGGAGTTGAATATCGTCCGTTCCTTTGGAGGCATGCTTACAGTTTATCACACATCACTTGTCGAACTAATTCCATAAGACATGACTTTTAAAATACGATATTAAATTTAGGCCTACGTCAAAAAGAAGAATAGAGAAAACGACGAAAATCACAAAGTAATTAAGTGTAAAGAGATTTCATATATTTAGAATTGAAACCGCAAGCAGGTAAACTGTCAGCATCAATGATAGTTTTGACTCTTAATTTTTGTGGGTGATCTCTGATCACTACTGTGAATCTGTGACTAAATAGCCAAGGTGCTCTTCCTCAACTTACACGGTACCAAAAATTCTCCAATCTGCTAAATATCAAAAGGGTCTTGCTCAACCATTTTATACTTTACGAGATGATTCTCATGGGAAAAATAATTCAGCATTTAGTTCAGGGGACGAGGCACATAGCTAGGGCCATTAAATCAATTAACAATTGCCAATGTCAAAAATTGGGTTGAAAACAGAAGATTACATTGCCTTAAAGCGAGATATTAAAAAGTGAAAGAATAGTAAAACATTAAACAACACCTAAAGTTCTTGCTTTTTTTTTTAGACAAAAGCAATCATGCTTTTTTTTTAAGACAAAATAAAGTTCGTGCCATATTTGGGACAAGTCACCAAGGTAAAAGCATTAAACAATTGCAGCTTGACCTGCCAATTAATGGCAAATGTCAAATTTATTGTTCACAATATGAATGATGTACAAGACAGATTGCCATGAAATATTCCAATTGTTTGCGAGGAAGATCGCTTATTTTCATGAAAGAAAGTTTTCTTCAGATTGGTGCAGATCTGAATACTGAAATAGCAGATGATCATCACTGGTTTTTCAAGAACTTGTACTTAGCACCTACAAAGAAATGTTTTTTCAGAAGCTTTGATTATTCAAACGACTATCCACCATAATCACACATTGCATATGAGCACCTACTTTGTGCAGGGCACTCCTCAAAACAGGAACCGCAGTTGTGAAGATCACTCTGAACGTCGACACATTTTCCACCACAGCATACCAGGCCGTAGGCACAGGCGTGGCCGCACATGCCGCAGTGGCTCGCGTCCCTTGTGGTGTCCTTGCAGTACAGGCCAAAGCAACATGTGTCACCTCCCCATGGGTTCTGCTCGCGGTTGGTGCAAACCATGGGGTTGCCGGCACAGGATAGCGCCCTCTGCCTCCCCCTCAGGGCAAAACGGAAAAAGTTGGAGTGCGTCGGAATCGAAACCTCGGAATGTTGCAACTCCATTCTTCGGGCTGCAATGACTCCATGGCAAGTTCCTATCAATAGGAAGAAAATCAGAGGCCAGTAAGATTTAATTGTGGCACTGAGTGAGGGAAGCTTGCCGAAGGTGTCTCCAGAATGGGCATTTTCAGATAGCAAAAGCATGGAACTTTACAAAGGCAAAGTCCACATTTGTGTCATGCACATAACATTTTTTTGCAATAGAACAGATTGTAGAAGGCATCAAGAGGAGAGATACTTGGCTTTCTTGAAAGGATCATAGATAATCTGATTGGTTATATTCAGTTTCCACCTTACTAAGATTCGCAGCATGAGGACAATCCGATTACGTAGCGGATCAACCTAACATTTCTGCAAACTACTGGTAGAGTACGTATGTGAAGTCGAGGACTAAGAAAACAAGATGATTATTGATTTCTTTACTCTTTAGCTCAATGAGAATCTTCTAACTACTCAATTGTTATTATGCATCAGAAAAGGACCGGTCATCTGAATGGGTTGAAAGGATGATGCTAACGACTGCGTGGAACTTTATTTGCTCTTCGGTTGAACTGCTATCACTTATAAAGTGAGAATGACCAGCCAGAGAGCTTCAATTTTGGCCAAATTAAAAAAAAAAAAAATGAACGTAGAGATTGATGTAGAGATGATAAAAGGGTCATAACTAGACTGAGCAAACAATCGGCCACTCTGGATGGATTACGATATAAAATACAAAGCAGTTGAGTGTCGATTGCCATGAAGCTGGAGAAAGCACCTGACCTGCATGACGCTTTGAATTTGAAGAATTTAGCAGATCATCCATGGAGAAAGCAGAAAAGGCAGAAAGCTAAGAGTTGCATTGGAACCTGTTAAAATCTTAAATGGCTCGGTGGGCCAAGGTGAAAAATAAGGCCCAATAAGCCCGAGACTTGTAAAGCGAGCCCAAAAAGTTCCAACGGAGGTCGCTATTACAAATAGCGATGAACCGCTACCGATCATCGCTCGAGAATAAGAAGATAAGAATAAAGGCAGTTATTCAAGCATGTGATACCAACAGCTTCGCGGGTAAGACAATGAGGTTATGGGCGCACTACCAAAAATTCCAGGATATTTGAAATTGAAGTACTGATCGCCAGAAGACAGTTATTCACAATGCTAGACTATGGGCCCGTTTGGTTCAACTTTGCAAAAATAGTTTGGGAAAATGTAAATATCACACCGTTTAGTAAATTGCAATCCCATATAGCATTCAAAAATAACTTTAGCATAAATTTTAAATGAATTTTTATTATATATATATGGCTTTTTTAAATTATTTTTTTATTCAAAACTCACATTTGTAATTGGCTTTTGCTATTTTTTTTTTTTTAATAGTTTGAAAATCAAATGCCACCCAGGTGAGCGGGCGTTGTCCGACGAGGCGCCTCGGAACCACCATATCTTGGCATCGGATGGCCCCGCCAAATGGCGAGGCCGACCTCCCAACGGCCAAATCGGCGCGCCCGAGGTCACGACTCGCCGGCCTCGCGGGGGCCTAGCCCCGCCCCAGGCGAAGATCGCCTAGCTCACGGACCCCGTCGTCGGCCCCTCCGAGCGGCATTTTTTTTTAATAGTTTTATTTTTAAAATAAATTTAGCTTTTTCTTTTTAGTTTTTTATCTAATTTTTAAAGATTTTAAAAAAAATAATTTTAAAAAGCCATATATAAAATAAAAATTCATTTAAAATATGACGCATGCCAAGCGACTCAATTGAACCAACTTGCCAAGTTTTAGGACTTGATTGTACTTTTTGTAAGTTTTAGGACTCAATTGCACTTCCTTGGTTGCATATCCCTTTTTTTTTTTTTGTAAAAGTCTAAAAATAAAATCGACGGTTGCGCCACCCTAGGCGGTGGTCACCAAGGACGCCCAACCCCTCGCAAGGTGATGCCGCCTGAGTTTGCGCGGACCCAACGGCATTCCTGGCTTGCGAAACCCAAACGGCGTCACCCCGATGTCGCCTAGGTTGAAGTCGACTCTGGTCATTGGGGACGAGGAAGACGAAGAAGTCGAAGGAAGACGAAGACAAACAGGGAAGAATATGAATAGTGACGATAATGAACAGTGAACTTACATTTCCAAAATGCCAAATGTTCAAAATTAGTCCAAACCTGCATTGGGCTTTCGGCATTGAGAATACTGATATTTGGCCAATGAGCTTTCGAAAATATTTGCCAAACACAATATTTTTCTCAAGGGGCTTTGAGCTCAAAGTCCCTTGGAAAAGCTGAACCAAACGGAGCCATAAATAGTCGAGAAAACATCATTGTAAGGATTGTGCATTTGCACAACAAATCTCAATAGACTCCGTTTCGGCTATTTTTTACTTATCCATGTTTTGCATTTACTTTCAATTGATTTAGAATTACCCTTTATTTTATCATAGTTGTATTAAAATTTGTAACCGCTTTTTCAAAATGACACAGGACCGATACAAATAATAAATCTGAAGAAACCTCTTCTTTGGTGAAAGTTATTTGGTCTGAGAACTATCTCGGCCAAACAGAACTTGATAGGCATAATATCACCTTCACTTAAGGCAAAAACAGTACTGTCGTTAAGCCGAAGCCCATTACTCTGTACAAGAATTTGTATCATCAGCAGCCACATAATTTTAATGCATCGTCAGGTAATGACTATATTTTGCACTACAAGGAACTAAGTTGCTGCAGTAATTAATCTCGGAAGTGCTGAAACTTGAATAAAATGAAACAAAGTCATCCCGAGTTATTTGAACAGGTCTGAGAGCAAATGGTAGTTTCAAGACTGGTCAGTGGCCGACCAAAACATGGAGAAGCGGCTGGGATTGCAGCGGTGCTGGGGGTGGGTGGTGATCGATGTTATGGCGACAGTGGTGGTGGCAATGACGATGTTGATCGCGACTGTGGGGAGGCAGTGAGGTAGCGATGCAGGTGCAAATGGTCTGTGTCTTGGGTGCTCAAGATGGTAGTAAAGCAATGATGGAACAGTAGTCACGGTGATGTGCTGGTGAAGGCGGTATCAGCTGTGACGGCTCTAGTAAGACGAGAATCTATTAACCAAAAGGCTCTTCAACAACTCGAAAACTTTGCATTATTACCTTATCAGGTCATCAAACTCAAATCCAAAACAATAAAATGGATTCTCACTATAGAGTTTCAGCCGTGCGACATTCAGCGCTTCAGCTCCAAAACTTTCTATATTGACCTTTTCGTTTTATAACTCAGTTCCGACTCTGAGTGTGGTTTGAGAGCACATTATAAACTTGTCCATTTCTTTTTCCACATTTATACGGTCTCGCCTGGCCCCACAAATCGCAAGCCTCGGACCCAGTTGTGACATAGTCCAGCTTCACTCTCCAATGAACCTGTACAGAAGCCTTCATTTCCGGCATAAAGAAATGACAAAACCTCTTGGACAGATTAGTGACACTCTAACATGCATACGGGATGTAAGATTGCACGAGCTTGCTGGAAATTGTTGCCAATCTTCTAATCGCGGAACTGTCAGAACCATAAGCTCGCAATTGCCTCCTTCAACAAGAGATCAAGCACACGATGTCAGATTGCAAAAGCAACATGCATAGGAGTGCGGAAAGACTCCAAGAAAGTCTTGCACTGTTCACAAACTCTCCCTTTCACGTAGTCTTAGCAGGAAAAATTTTCCAGTGGCACGTTTAGAGTCGAGGTTCTTAAGCACGTGAAAGCTTAACATTAGAAAAGGCAATTGCTTCGCAACAGCTTAAACGTCGCTGGAGGCTGCGGAGTCCAAGATAAAAAGGAGTGCAAGACACGCGGTCACATACCTCCAGTCATCACCAGAACGCATTCGTCATTCACGACCAGTGTTATGCAGACCCCAGCTTAGCTTTTGTGAGCCACTACGACGATTCGAATAATGTCACTTTCTCCGAGCATTGCTCTAGTGAGGAATGAAACAGAGAGTCGACCTGCAACATGCTAAAGGGATGCTCCTAACAGATCTCGATCGCAACACCTCATAAATATTAACGTATTTTGTAACCCACATGTTCATTTGGGAAAATCAAGGTTTCTTAACCTCGTCCAACAGATACCCCTTTATGTAGTTTTATTTTCATTAACTAGCATTCAAAAGGAGCATTGCTATAGACTTGTTCATAAGGCCTTCATTCATATGCTAAAAGCAGCACACGTGTCACGGACTGGATTCTCCTATATTCACGTACCTTTGTGAGCGAAGCCAATGACGTTAGGTCAAGAGCAAGTGATACAGAGAGATGATATAAATGATTCGTGGAAATGGCATTAGGGCATTTGTGCTAGAAGTTCTAAGATAAAACAATTATAACTTGAGGAGCTCTGAAGGTGGAATCAACCTCTATGCATAAACTAGTCAAAGCTTATCCGAAATTAGTTGCTATGCCTAAAGTGTTATGCATGTTTCACTCAAAGGACTGAATGCCCAAGTTAAGCTAGGCGTGGTAAGATCCAATATGAGGATGCTATTTGTCTTTGGAACAACTATAGAAGGAAGACTACCCTTGTGTTCTCAACTCGCCAAGCGTCGCACAAGTAATCATGACAAGATGGTATCTAAGGGTTTGCATGGTAACGTTTCCGTTTCTCCTAATTTCTGTTCTTTTGTTCCCCAAAACAAAAAAAGAACAGAAATCCGTTAACAAAACCAATTTATTTTTCTATTCCCCAAAATAGAAAAGTAGTAAGGGAATAAATTTGGAACAGAAACAAGAAATAAAAAAAAATTTCTTGTTCTTCAAACCTTTGAAAGAATGAACAATTTCTAGAAATAAATATATTTTTTTCTTTTGTTCTTCTTTTACCTTGCCGCAAGTCCAACATATGAGGGTTTATGTGGCTCCTATCGCCAATCAAAAACCAAAAAAAAAAATCTTGTTCCCAAGAACAATTTCTAGAAATAAATCTATTTTTTCTTTTCCATTTTTCTTTTGTTCTTCTTCCCTTGCCACCGCCGCCTAACCATCGACAAACCATCATTGTTGCTGTCAATCGATTGTCATTAGCCAACCGCCGGTCACCATCGCTTGACCGTCGGTGATCGTCATCGTCGTCATCACCTAACCATCGTCACCGCAGCCCTTGACTGCTAATGACCGTCATCACCAACAACCCACCAACCACCCTCATCGGCCGACAATCCACCACCACCGATCGCCACTAATCATCACTCGACCACCACACGACAGTAGCACCATAGCCGCACCATAGCCGCACAACAACAACCCGACCGCCACATGACAGCCGACCGCCGACTGTCGTCGCCGACTGTCGCCCACAACCCATCGACCGCCATCTTCTCTCGCGGCCAACAGTTGGCGGTTAGTGGGTTGTGGGCGGCAGGCATGCAACGACGATCGACAGGCAGCGGTCGTGTGATGACCAGCGACGATTGGCAATCTGTGAGCAAGAAAAAAAAACGAATAAATACAAAAATTTATAAATCGCACTAAATGCATTTTTATTCTTTTTATATTTCAATAATAGAAATTTTGTATCGTTACCAAACACATTATTTTACTTAAAAATTATTCCCGGGAGTAAAAATAAAAAAGAACTATTTTTGAAAAGAAACTGTTCCTTGGAGTAGAAGCGTTGCCATGCGCACTCCAAGACTCTAGAAAGGCAGACGCAAAGAAACATAAACACATTCTACACGATATATGGCTTTAAATCCTAACATACAGCTCAGCCAAACCGTGGCTCACGAGCTACAACAAGAAACATCCGACGATCGCCGAATCAAGGTTGAGACCAACGGTGGTGAAAACCTTCGTGAAGATGAGTCAAGGCCACCCAAGTCTGAGTGGATCATTTCCATCAATAAAAACCTCGACCGAGCTGAGCAGGACCATAGGCCACACTCATGGGCAAAGTGCTCCATTTACTAGATCCCACACCATTTCAAGGGTGGCGAGGAGAAGGCATGCGTCCCTCAAATTGTCTCCCTCGGTCCGTACCATCACAGTGACGAGCGCCTCCGCGAGAAGGACAAGGATAAGTGGCACGGCCTTATGTGCATGCTCAAGCGCAAAAATCGGAAGATAGAGGACTATCTAGATGTGGTGAAGCAAGTCGAGGAGAGAGCCCGCGCTTACTATGAGGGGACGATAAAGATGCGCAGCGAGGAGTTCGTAATGATGATGGTTCTCAATGGGTGCTTTGTCATCGAGTTGTTATGGGGATACTCCATTGGGTTCGATAAACTTGGTTACACTCCCAATGACCCCGTCTTCTCCTCATCGTGGAGTTGGACGCACATTATCTTGCAGGACATGATCTTGCTCAAGAATCAGATCCCGCTCTTTATTCCGCTCTTCATTCTCGACCCTCCAAGATTTGCCTTTAGCTTCTACCTCTTAGGTGATCAAGAATTGGGGTCTTGGCATGATCTTGCTCGAGAATCGGCACTCCATTCTTGACCTTCTTCTACTCTCTGAGGCTAAGAGACCACCCTTTAATTGCCTAGGCAAGAGAAGGCTGGAGTTTGACCCATTACCCCTTGAGAGCGAGCTCCATTGTCTCGAATTGTTCCGGCGGAGCCTCCTGTACCTAGGCCTGAAGCCGGCAGCAACCCAATAGTCGTCACAAACTGGGCTATAGTTCATCCACTACGTGATGGAGCTTCGGAAAAATGGATCAAGTTCAGAAAATGGGGAGGTGGAGGGTTTCTAGAACATCCAATTCAAGGACGGGACCCTCAAGATTCCCCGGCTTATGATCCAGGATGCGACGAGGTCACATTTCCTCAACTTGGTAGCCTTCGAGCAGTGTCACTTCAATTGTAGCAATGACGTCACCTCGTACATGTTCTTCATGGACAACTTGATTAACTCCGTCGAGGACGTGGGGCATCTCCACGATTGTGAGATCATGGAGCACTGGCTCAGGAGCGACGCCAAGGTTGCTGACCTCTTCAACCAGCTTTGCAAGGAGGTGGTATTGGTCGACAGCCACAATTATCTCTCTAGACTGTCTAAGGATGTGAAAACTTACTCCTAGAATGGTTGGATAGTCATTCTCGAGCTTAAGTACTTTAGTAATCATTGGTCAATCATTTCATTGCTGCTTTCATTTTGCTTTGGCTCATTTTAGCATAGATCTTGTATGGAATCTTTGGCTACTATAGGCCAAGTTCTTGATTTCTCATGGAGTGGAAATTATCTGATGAGCATTTTACAAGTGATGAATCTCCAATGTAAATCTAGAATAAGGATTGTGGCTAATAGACTATTAGGATGCGTTTGGTAATATTTCTATTTCTATTAGAATACGTTTGATGTATGAATCATAAATTTTTTTTGTGTTATAGAATTTCTTTTAATATTCTAATACTTTGTTATATTTTTGTTTTTTTGTTTTTTTTTCTCCTCCTCTAGCCAGCGATGACGACTGGTGATTGAAATTTCACCATGCAGGCCCTTAGTAGCCAATTTGCATATGAATATGTGAGATGTGTTGGTCTCACATCTATAGAAAACATGTGATTGGTCGATCTCAAACTACGTGATGTGTATTTGTTATGTAATTTCGAGTTCAATGTGGTAATATACTTTTTGAAACCCATTTTATGTCAAATTATGACTTTCCACTAATAAATCTTTCAACATTTTTGTAATTCTATTAAGTGTTTAAATTACGTGACGATGTCACGTTTTCGGATAAATTGAGCTAAAGTTTTAAAATATTCTTTTAAGAGGTGATAAAAAGGAGCTCTGAAAAAAATAAAAAAGAACAACTCATCCATAAAAGGAAAAGTAAAGTTTGCCTTTCTGCTACGCCAAAAGAACATCTAAGGGCCTACATGGCAACGTTTTTATTTCTCCCAATTTCTGTTCTTTTGTTCCCCAAAACCAAAAAAGAATAGAAATCTATTTGGCAACACCAATTTATTTTTCTATTCCCCATAATAGAAAAGTAGCCGGAATAGATTTGGAACATAAACAAGAAAAAAAAAAAAAAACTTCTTATTCCGAGAACAATTTTTATAAATAAATCCATTTTCTCTTTTCCATTTTTCTTTGTTCATCTTCCTTGCTGCAGCCACCGCTGGCTCCCCTGCCAATCGCCCACCACCTTTGGCTGCCCGCGGCCATCGTCGGCCAACTGCCGACCGCCGCTGCCTGACCACCGGCAACCATCGTCGTTGCTACCGCTCGATCGTCGTTGGCAAACCACCGGCCGCTGTCGCTTGACCGTCAATGATCGTCATCATCATCATCACCCAACCATCGTCACCGTAACCCTTGACTGCCAGCGACCATCATCGCCACCCCCACAGCCCACCGACCACCCTCACCGGCCGACAATTGCCACCGATCGCCGCCCGACCGCTGCTCGACCACCGCATAACCGCCGCTCGATCGCGACGCCACCACCGCACGATAGCCGCCCGATGACACGCATCCAACCACCGACCACCGCACGACAGCCGCCCAATAGCTAACCGCCGATCGTCAACCCACCGCCGTCCTCTCCCACAACCAACGGCCGACTCGGTGGGCTATGGGCAAACACATCATGAGGCAGCATGAGGTGGTCGAGCAGCTATCGTGCGGCGGTCGGGCGGCAATCGGTGGTAGTTGTCGGCCAACGGGGGTGGTCGATGGGCTGTGGATGGCGGCGAAGTGGACAGATTCCAATTTCATTGATCTTAAAGCGGAGACATGCTTGCACTATAGATACCATTATCATATACCAAGTATAATGCCGACCATCCTAAGTTGGTTAAATAGTACTAGGCCTCATTGAAAATATCATTATACATAAACCGAGTAATGGCTGCATTGAAAGAAATCAAACCTAGGTTCTTTTGTCCCTGAGACACTTTATAAGAGCCACCAACATTTCAACATCTTGCATAAGTATCTAACAACACAATGCCCACAATCAAATTACGCTCTTGCCCATTCTTAACAATCACTTCATGAACTCATTGGAGCCACAAGTCTAAAACTTGCAATACCAACAGCAACTCCTATATCAACCAATCTAAACTTTCACATAAACCACTACAAAGGAGATTGGAAATGCTTCTCCTGCTCAAAAGTTTCCTAAGGTCTATGTTGTTATCATCATCAGGATGATGAAATCTATTATACCTTGTGAGAGGTCCAGTACGCCATGCACATACAAGGACCGATAGACTATCCATGATTACAACGAGAGAAATCAGAAATCGTCCGATGCTCTAACAAATTCTGAAGTTCCCTTTTGTCGTCATTGTTCCCTCTTAACTCTTATGAGCAAATCAATTAAAACTCATCTTCCGCATAAATGAAGCATGTCCCATGGAATATGCTCTGGTTGACCATCCTTGGTGTCACTAATAAAACTTTCAAGCAAAAGAACGCTTCAAGTGCTATAACTTGGCACAAATGGACACTTAAGTACCATAATTTACGAAAAGTACATTTAAGTGCCACATTCGAAGAAAAACGGATCACTTAAGTGCCACTCCGACCAAAGTCCGGCCAAAAGGCTAACGTGGCATTTTTACGAAGTGAGCCCAAAACGATGCAGTTTTGCATGCTAACGTGACCAAATAATACAAAAACGGCATCGTTTTGGGCTGACGTGGTAAAAAATTATATAAAAATTAATTAAATTAAATTTAGTTTAAATTAAAAAAATTAAAAATGGGGGGGGTGGCTCACCACCATCGCCGCCTCCTCGCCGTCACCGGAAGTGCCGGCGACAAAGGGCTAGGGGCTGGCGACCCTAGCCGACCGGCGGCAAGGGCTCGCGAGCCATCGCCCCAGAATCGAGGCGAGGTTACAGCCCTCGCCCGAGATCCGCGCCAACCCTCGCCCAATCAAGCCAAGAGCCGCCGCCGGGGGGTCACCCCGACGAGCGGCGCCCTTGGCCCACTGGCGAGGGCCGCCGACCCTCACCGGATCTCGGGCGAGGCTCGCGCACCCTCACCGCCAATCGGTCGGCAACCCCGGCCGACTCTCCCCCTCCATCGCCGGCCCGTCCTAGCGAAGGTGGGGAGGCGGCAATGGTGGTCGAGGGCCCCCCAACCCTTTTTTTTTAATATTTTAACTAAATTTATTTTTAAAATTATTATTTTTTAATATTTTAACTAAATTAAATTAATTTAATTTATATATTTTTTTACCACATCAACCCAAAATGACGCCATTTTTGTATTATCTCGGCCACGTCGCATGTAAAATGACGTCGTTTTGGCTTGCTTCTCCGGAAAAATGTCACATCAACCTTTGGCCGGACTTTCTTGATGATTAGCACTCAAGTGATTCATTTTGCTCCGATTTTGGCACTTAAATATACTTTTCGTAAATTATGACATTTAAGTATCCCTTTGTGCAATGTTACGGCACTCTAGGGGTCCGTACGTCGAACTTTCATGAACTCCATCATCTTGAGCACCTTGTCTTACTCCCTCCCTGTGAGTCGAGACTTGGATTCTTTTTTTTTTTATTCTCCTTGTCAAAATTGCACCATGAAAATCTTAAGACAAATTACTAGTATCAACAGTAATGACTTGCTTGCCTTTGTTATGCCTTAGAAGGTGAAACAAGCTTCAACAAATAATAATCAACGATCAATTACACCCCAAATAAAATACACATCCCAATGCTTAACAAAAGATTGAAATGCTATAAACTAACACACAACCTCATAAAGTCCCCAAAATCTACACCTAGGCAAATCACAACTTAAGAATATCACATCAATCACTCGATGGTTTGTGCAAACCAACTCTTATTAATAGCACAAAAACTTCAAAATACTTTTTTTTTTGTTCTTACTAACACCTCTAGAAGAGATTATTGATAACACTTATTTCAAAGTTTGCCCATCTAGCGCCCTAAATAATTAACTCTTAATACCTCAAAAACAAGATCCACTTCTTCAAATTACAATCTCAACTATCTCCCAAAACAAGTTATCATAGTTCTTTACAGAATCTAAGATTTCCAAGCAAAAATTTGTCCATCTTAAATCTTATCATAGAATATCACCACTTAAGAGATCGTCACTTACGACTAAATGTTATCACTCCTCAAATCACCGAAATAAAAGCTAGGATCTATTAAATCCAATGAGCCTCAAGTTCTCAACTTAAAGAATCATTACTTAAAATTTATCACTTCATAAATCAAAAACTTAAAGTATTCATCTTGCCCCCAAGAAAACTACAATTGAAACTAACCATGTCTACTAACTCCACAAAGCTACTTAAAGTAAGATCATCACCTACAACTCAAAAGTTCACAATGACCCATATAATCTATACCCAAAAATCATAACCTAAGCAGTCGTGTGGCGGCAATCGGCAGGCGGCGGTTGTGCGGCGGCCGGCGGTGGCTAGCGATCTGTGAGCAAAAAGAAAAAACGAATAAATACAAAAATTTATAAATCACGCCAAACGCATTTATATTCTTTTTCTATTTCAAAAATAGAAATTTTGTATCGTTACCAAACACATTATTTTACTCAGAAATGATTCCTCGGAGTAGAAATAAAAAAGAACTATTTCTAAAAAGAAATTGTTCCTCGAAATAGAAACGTTGTCATGCGAACCCTAAGTAGGATCCCTCTAGTAGATGGGTGATTTGGGAAAAACTTGTGTTTATGAAGGAACTAAATTCTTCACTAAATATGGAAAACCTTCTTGGATTGGTTGCGAATTTCTATGGGTTTGCTACCACATTTTCAACAAGGGGAGAAGGTCTATTAAGATCAAGAGAAGCTTAGTAGACCAAATAGGATATTGCTCGAAAGCACAGTTAACTCCATATGTCACACTTGATAGGGAAAGCACAAGCAAGCGGAATGCCCATATAGTTTTGATCGAAGGAAGCCACCAATGGAGTATTGTGGCCTGCTCTATGGGCAAGCGTTGCCATTGTAAGACCCAAGGTAGGGAGTTAATGGCTGAAGAATGCAGGAAGCGGTCGAATAACCCACAATGAGGGGTTGCAGAATTGAATGAGAGGGAATGTCACGAGTAGGATTCTCTCGTCCTCACATATCTTGTGAGTGGAGCAAGTGGCTCGGATCGAGAGTGAGCAATTTAGAGGGGATGATACAACTAATTTGTGATAATGGTGTCTTATAATAAGATTACTAGGCTTCCATGCAAAAACTGATTGGAAACTAATGCCACTTTCCTAATGAAACTATAACAAGCCGGAATAAGTTAATTGTACCTAAAGTATTATTCTGTCTTTCATTCAAGTGACTGGACGGCCAAGTTAAGAGTGGAACGATGCTATTTACTATATTGTTCTTAAAAACAATTATTAAAGGTTGACATGGTATTCTCGACTCACCAAGGGGGTGTTTGGTTCAAATTTTCTAGTGGGCTTTGAGCTCCCAAAGCCCTCATGGGAAAAATTTAAGGGTATTTGGTTCGGCTTTCAAAGGCTACTTGGCAAAATGTTTGCCTTTGGAATACTGAAAGCCCAAAGCGGTGGGGACCTACTTTGGGCATTTCGGCATTCTCGGCATGCCGATGGGAGGCTTAATAAATTTTTGCTTATTGTCCATTTTACCCTCAAAATTTTGTTAAAACTCCAAATTTACCCTACCCAAAACAAAACCCTACCTTCTCGACTCGACGCTCTTTCCTCTCCTCCATCACGCGAAGCTCTTTTCTTTTTGTCGATTCTCGCAGCATCCGTTCTCGCCGATTCTCGCAGCATCGCATCCGCTCTCGCCGATTCTCGCAGCATCACATCCGCTCTCACTAATTCTTTTTCTCTCCTCTCTCTTCTACCTGGTATGCCCCTCTCTCTCTTCTTCCTCCTCTTTATTCCTTTTCGCGCCGGATGGTAAACGATATTATCGGTCTTCTCGGTTTGTTCCTCTCTCTCTCTCTCTCTCGCACACCCGATCCCTCTTTCTTTTCTCCCCTATTCTTGTTCCGTCCGTTCGGGTGTTTGTTCAATTTCGATTCGTGGGTATGATTCTGTTTTTCTTGGGTCAACGCTGCGGAACCGCGTGATTTGGTAGCGCACGCCAAGTGCTTGTGAAAATGTTTCTGTTGGAGCCGTGACCACCTTCTCTGACTTTGGTTTGCTATTGAAGTACTGGTTATTGTCTCGTTTATTCTTCGTTGAGGCCCGGTTTGTGCGAGTGCCGGCCCCATCCACGTGGTGCTATGTCATGTTTTAGTTTTGAGCATCGGTGTTAAATATTTCTAAGTGCGTTTGGGCCTTGTCGTTGAATTGGGTTTGGAATTCGATTGATCTAGGAATGTTGCGGTTTTTCAGTTCTTGAATTTCACACAGGGTTCGGTGTGTGATGGGTGTGTGCTTGGTGGAGTTTGCTAGCTGAATTTCGGGCTCTTTCGTTCTGTTATGTGCGAACTCATTTCTCTCAGGAACGCCTGACCGAAGAAGGCGAGGACGAGTTGCTGTGTGGCGCCGAGTCCGGGTGGGTCGAAGCTCGGACGTGGTGCGATCACTTGGCTTCCCCGTGCTCCGATCTCGCTCACATTCTCGACCCCCGACACACCCTACAACAAAGTTGGTCTACGATCTTGCTTGCTTTGATTGATGCATTGTTATGGATTTTAGTGCCCCGTCGAATGGTGGGTCGGTTTCACCACCTTTCATCATGGTAGCTGTAAATTGTTATAGCTGGAAGACAGCACATAGTAAAATTGAATGAGTGATAGTTCGATGTCCTGTGTTGTAGAGCAGGAGGGGTTTTGATCCCTTCCTGTTGCATAGATGAATGCATAAGTTGTTAGAGGCTTTTAATGTCACTTTCTAGGTACCTTTCTCACTTAAGGAAAATTGTGTGCTCCTCCATGTTGTGACTATTGTTTGGAGGTTTTACTTTGAGAGGAAGGTGGATGAACTTGTTGACGAGTGGCCGAAGAAGGTCGTCGGCAATTTTTCGTTACTAGTTTCCTGGATCCTCTATTTGGTGTACTCATGGAGGGAAAAGTATGATTAGCTTGGAAAACTGGATTGTCTGCACTGTGATGAGAGGGACTTCGAAAATTCCCTTGTAGGCATTGACCATGATTGCAAAATGCTTATACAATCGCCTAGTTTGGCATGAAATAATGTGGGAGAGTTGTAAAAGAACGAAAAGTAGGATCATATGATGTGATTGTAATTCCGGATAGTTTGGTTATGTACTTTTCATTAGGTAATTGTTTTTGCTGAATTCCACACAAGCTGGAGGATGCCCATGTTTTCATCTTGTTCATAGGTGTCTTGAAAATCTCAAGGATCAATTAATTTTTGTTGTCTTTCACCCAAAAGAAAAATATTAATTAATTAATTTTTGTTGTCTTGAAGATGGGTCAGAGGTTGGAGTTTGGAGTGTGCCATCATTTGCTTTACCGTAGGCAAAGCTTTCACTTGGTCCCAAATTGCAAGTTTTCACCGTTCTTTTCTGGTCATCATTCTGCATAGTTGCGATAATTCATTTCCATGCCTATTTGGAAGCGAAGGACTTTCTTAGGTGAGAAATAAGAGAACCTCTTGAAATGAAAACTTTGGGAGTGCTTAACAAAGTGTTGTTGTAATCTAGTACTTTAATGTGAGTGTGCATTCTTTATTGGTCTTGTACATATATCATGTTGATGATGTAAAGTTAAGAGAGTTTGGACTACCTATTGTTTTTGTTGTCACAAATATATGATACAACTAATATATTGCGTCCGTGACTTTGTCCATCTCTCTTTATCACAATCTGATATGCAGCACGTTATTCACGTGCATTCTTTATGATTTGCAGCACATTATGCAATGCTTTTGCTGGTCTATATCAAGGATAATGTCCTATTCATAATGTATTAGCTATAGTTTAATTGGCTTACGCCTGGAATCCATTTTCAGTATGTGCTGGTTATTTGCGTGTTCAATAGGTCATGCTGTACTTGGTGAAAGAAGTTTAGGGTTTAGCAAAGGACTTACTTAGGTGAGAAATAAGAGAACCTCTTCAAATGGAAACTTTGGGAGTGCTTAACAAAGTGCTGTTGTAATCTAGTACTTTAATGTGAGTATGTAAAAGAGTTTAACCGACGAACCATCAAGGATTTTTTATGCAAGTATAATGTTTTTGCGTGTCCTTATTTTTTCTCAATGTTAGTTTTCTTTTCTTTAAGTGAATATCTTTTAGTTTTTTAATAAGAGAGGGCCTAAGTGGTTGATCTTGTTTGTTTGTGTCTCTTAAATTTGTTCATGTCACTTTACTAGAAGATGAGTTCATCAAAGGAAAAGGCATTTTGGAGCTCGGAAGATGTAGAAATCTTTTGTAATTTGTGCATCGAACAAATTGAAAAAGGCAATCGTCCTGCAAACAACAAAAGAGATGGATGGACAGTCATAATTAATAAGTTTGAGGAGCTAACGGGCAAAAAATATGATAAACAAAAAATGAAGAGTAAGTGGGATAACCTCAAGGAAGAATGGAAAAGATGGAGGTCATTGCTTTACAAGGAAACTGGATTAGGATGGGATTCAAGGAAGAAAACCATTGATGCGAGTGACGAATGGTGGGAGCGTAAAATTCAGGTTTTTCCTCACTTCTTTTTTCTTTCATATTAAGCTCACCTCTAAAGTCTACAACTTATGCAAATGGGATAACCTCAAGGAAGAATGGAAAAGATGGAGGTCATTGCTTTACAAGGAAACTGGATTAGGATGGGATTCAAGGAAGAAAACCATTGATGCGAGTGACGAATGGTGGGAGCGTAAAATTCAGGTTTCCTCACTTCTTTTTTCTTTCATATTAAGCTCACCTCTAAAGTCTACAACTTATGCAAATGCTTCATTATAACAGGCTAATCCAAAGTTTAAGGCTTTTAGGATGAAAGGCATACATCCTGATCTTGAAGTAAAGTTAGATATGATGTTCAGAGATACAGTTGCTACTGGAGGAATCACATTGAATCCTGGACAAGGTTTATCTGTTGATAATGATGTGAAGACCACACAACCTGGTATCGATGATGTTGTAGGGTCTACTGATGAAAACTTGGAGGATCATGTGGATGAACCAACTGGAACTCAAACTCGTAAGAGAGCCACACAGACTTTAAAGATGCAAGCTCGAGGGAAGAAAGATAAAAAAAAATTGAGCACAAGAGAGGAGCTAGGAACACAAATTAACAAGCTACTTACAGTTGTTGAGAGTAGGAGCACTACCAGTCTGCATCCAACGCAACCAGGTTTAGTCGATCCTTAGGAGGACCTTATAGAGATATTGGATTCCATACACCGAGATTGTGGAAGACGAAGACTTGTACTTTTTTCAATTTCTCATTTAAAGAAAAAGATAGACAATAGGCAAGTTTTCATGAGCTTAAAAGATGATGCAAAGAAAGTAAAGTATCTCAAATATGAGATGAGAAAAGAATCAAGTCTTCAGAGATAGGAGGATGTTAGCATCTTATTATTTTCATGTTTGAAGCTTAGTCATTCTATTTTGTTTCCATTTATGGATCTTTATTTGCAGCCTTTGTGAACCTAATTTCAATTTACGTTTGATGTTATAATTGTTTTCATTTGGTAATCTCTTAATGTGATAGTTTGCATATATGCAATGGTTAATATGTTGTTTCTCTTTATATTTTGTTACTTAAAACAGTTATGGATGATTTATGTGATGGTTAATACATTGTTTCTTTTTATATTTGGTTACTTGAACCAGTTATGGATAATTCACATTCAAGGGAAAATCATGAGCAAGAGGAAAATGAATTATGGGATCTTATCTCGTCACTCAAGCTGCAATTCTTTATCAAGCGACCAATCTTTACAAACAACCTTGCATAACCTCAACATATACAGGTTATGTATGGTTAAAAGAGTTGATTGGTGAAGATGCTAATCCGATAAGGTGCTACAATATGTTTAGAATGCATAAGATTGTATTTGACAATTTAACGCATGATTTAGTAACACGTTATAGCCTTCAAGGATCTAGGAATACTGATGTTAGAAAAATGGTTGGTATGTTTCTTCATATTCTAAGACATGGTATAGGTAATAGATTAGCACAATAGCGTTTTCAACGCTCCGGGGAAACCATAAGTAGGCACTTTAACTTAGTTTTAGATAAAGTATGCGATATGGGAAAATATTTGATCCAACCAACTGATCCACGATATAGAAAAGTTCCATAGAAGATCAAGAAAGATCGACGATTTTATCCATATTTTAAGGATTGCATTGGAGCTATTGACGGCACACATATTCTAGCGGTTGTACCTAAGTATGATCAAATTCATTTTATTGGTCGAAAATGAACAACAACTCAAAATGTGTTAGCCATATGTAATTTTAATATGGAATTTGTCTATGTTTGGGCCGGTTAGGAGGGACAAGCTCATGATACCCGTATCTTTTATGAAGCTATTGGAAGACGTGATGCAAATTTTCCCCATTCTCCTCTAGGTATGTTAGTCAATGGTTTAGATACATCCATATATCTAATTGGCATATGTTGATTAAATTTACAATATATATATATATATATATATATATATATATATGTAGGTAAATATTACTTAGTAGATGCTGGATATCCAAATCATCTTATATATATATATATATGCTAGATGTTATTTACTGGGGCCATATAAAGAAGTTAGATATCATTTACCAAAGTTTCAAGAAGGTCCTTCACTTACGGGATATCAAGAAGTGTTCAACCGTGCCCATTCTCTCTATGCTCGACAATTGAGCGAGCCTTTTGGTGTATTAAAACAGAAGTGGAGAATTTTAACTCATATGCCAAGTTATCCCTATGAGAAGCAAGTGCAAATTGTGGTAGCGGCAATGACTTTGCACAATTATATACGGAGAAATAACATGACTGATACGGATTTTGAACAAGCAGTGGATCCCGATTATGGATTGATTGACCATGATGATGCAAATGAAGTGTTGGGTACTTCAAATTCATATGCATCTCCGGACATGGCTTTTTATGTGATGAAATATCGATAAGTTTACAAAGTCGTTGAGATTTGTAATACTAAGTATAACGTATTTCTTTTTTTCGGACATATATGACCATGTTTACTATCATGAAATGACTCTTTCTAGTCAAATTTGTATGAGAGAGACTTGGTTTTATTTCTCTTAATTAGGACCTCCCTTTTTATATGCGGTGCTTACTCAAAAAAATTAGCATCTACAATCGGTCGCTTTACCATCCACCCGAATAAGTTCACTTTCCTTTTTATATCATTTTTATCTTTTGACAATCAATAGCACAACTTTTATCAATACACTAGAATAATCATTAATTAACGAAGATGATTAATACTGCAATAATTAAAAAAATATTCAAAGTTAAAAACAAACCTAAAAGAACCTTAAGCTAAAAGTTAAGTTTTGCATTTAATTTATAATCAAATTATTTTAATATAATTTTTAAATAAATTTACTAATATGTATCTTTATATTACTTTCAACATGAAAATGTAAAATATTATATACTCATTATTTCTTTTTGCAATTTTAAAAATACTAAAATTAAAATATTTAATTTGGTCACACCAAATAACTTTTCAAATACAAGTTTACCAAATGGTTTTCTTTAAAGACTTTTTAGTTTTGGTTTACCAAAACGGTCTAACATTTCTAAAATCCCTTTATCTCAAAGATATTTGTATTCTCCCAAGAAAGATTTCCAAAAGTTCGAATCAAACGGGCCTTAACTGTACAAGCTATTCGGCGTCCAAGGAGTTGCCGTCGACACATGCATAATTATATGTGATTTACTTATATATTTTTCTTCATTTTTACTTTTGAGAAGCACTATTTATTTTAAGGTGATTTTTTATTTTCAGTAGATAGTATTTACTATTAGATTTTTTGGATATTAAGATCCATGAGAAAAATTAAATGGGTGAACTTTAAAAGAGGGAGAAATAGGCATGGAGTCCATAAATATTTGATTTTGTCATAATTTTTCAAATCATAGGTTCATCTTCATTCAATTTCTAAATCCTTTTAAAAAGGCATTTAGGAAGGAAAAAAAGAGAGGTCATATTAACATCATTCATTCATTATTATTATTATTATTATCTCTCCCTCTCCGATTGCTTTGCTTCCAGCACAGTGCAGAGGGCAACGCAGCACAAAGCTGAACCGCCAAAACCCTAATAAGCATTTCCAAGCCACCGTCCACCGGAGGATCGGAGCGGCAAGGCAGGTCGATGCTGGCGCCGGCGCTGGAGATGGAGCCGGTGGAGCCGCAGTCCCTGAAGAAGCTCAGCTTCAGTCCTCAAGCGCGCCCTCGATCTCTTCTCCCCTGTCCACGGCCAGATCGCTCCTCCCGACCCCGAGGTACCCATCTCCTCCTTCCCGCTTCGACCTCGAATCTTTCCCTTTTCGGAAACCCTAAATCGAATTGCGGTTGAATTCGAGGCTGACAGAGGTTTGTTCTTGGGTGCAGCAAGAAGATGCGCATCAGCTACAAGGTTAGTAGTGGCTTCTCGTGGTTCTCTCCTGGCGAGTACGTTTTCCTTGAGTGCCGGGAAGCGGTTTTTTGTTGTGGGGGCGTTGGTTGGTCGTTTGATTGCGGGGCTGTTGATCATAGCGAGGCCCCTTTTGAGCGACGTTCGGGTTTCGGCTTTTGTAGCTTAATTTCGAGTACGGTGGAGGTAGCGGGAGTGAGGACCAGGTTCCAAAGCGGAAGGAGAGCGGCGCCGCGCAGAATCAAAGCCAACAAGCTGCCGGGGCTTCCAATGCGCTTGCTCTTCCGGGTGCGCTATGTTTGTCTGCTTTCTAAATCATGGGTCCGCCTTCTTTTTTCTGCGCAATGTGTAGCTGACTGTGTAGCTGTTGTGCGCATTATGTGCATAGAAGGGTTGTTATTAACATCTGGAAATCGACACATGCACCACTCGAACTTGATAATTGGAAAGTTGTTAGCTTCTTGATTCCTGGTATCTAACTACTTGTGTTCTTTTGATGGTTATCCTATTATTGATGGCTTTTAACGAATTTAATCTGTTGAAGGAGCAATTATAAGTTAGGGCATTTAGTTGCCCGTTAAACTAATGTTACAATCGATTGGCCTCAGTCTTTTTAAATGCAGACTTTTCTTTTTGTTGAATAAAGACAGTGTCAAGTGGCATACTAGACATAGTGAACCAATCTTGTGTTGGTAACGGTGTATATGGGAGACCTCAGTGCTGTCATTCTGAATGATACCATTTTGCTGTTTTTACTAGAGGGAAGAAAGAGTGTCAAATTCTATTTACAAACTTCCTATATGTCTGAAGTTGTAGACAGTTAGAAGAGAACTGAGGCGATAATTTGCTAATTGATATATGTTTCTTCTTCCCCTGGTTATAAAGAAGAGAAGGTTTTACATTTCTTCGTCTCTAGCTTTCCTCGGGGAGTGCATTTTAACTTTGAGTGTCAATTTATTTATAACTGATTCTTTGATGCTTTACTAAATCACCCACAAAGTATATGTAGTTATAATGCATGTGGGTCTGTAGTCTGAATTTGTATGACAAATTTTATAAATTTTAAGTTGTTGTGGGTCAGAAGAAAACCTTAGTGGGCTGATTGACATATGTTTCTTCCGTAGGTTAAATAACAGAAGCTTTGACTTCTCTTCTTCTTTTGTTTTCCTTGATGAGAACATTTATTGAACTTTTGAGTTTTAAATTAAATTGTGATGAATCCTTTGATATTTTTTACATTTAAAAAAGAATCATGAGTCATGAGAATTTTTTTTGTGAATTTTTTTACATTTGAAGAAGATTTATAACTCGTGAGAATGCTCACTATGGCTGGCCAAATTAAACATCGTTTGATATAAACTCCTTTCTTTTTGCAGGTCCAGAAGGTTCTAAAATTCCACCAATGGAAAAGTCTCAAAATGCTTTAACTGTTGGTCCATCATTACGACCTCAAGGATTGTTAGTACCCTTCTTCTCTTTCAAACGACCATCCCTTGGTCAAGAGAATCAAGTTACCCTCATACCTTCACGGAGATATCTCACACATTTTATGCTTTTCAAATTGCTTATCAAAAAAGAAAACATTCAGATTTTTGGCCACTGTATGTGGTATTACTGATTCCAGCTTCTTCTTTTTTTGATGTGTTGCAGCTCTTTTAATTTTGTAGTTTTCTTTGTGGATTTTATTCAAATTTGTTTGTAAAGCTTTTTCAGTAGAACATTCGACATAATGTTGCTCATGTTCATGCATCTTCCTCAGAAATGATGTTGGTCTACATGGAAAAGGCACTGCTATTATCTCTGCTTCTGGATCATCAGACAGGTAAATATGTTGTATTGCATTCTATTTTAGTGTCTGTTGATGTCTTTTGCTTCTTCTTTTTTTCCTTTAAGGCGATCGGTCGCATAATTTAACTTTTCTTCAATAGAAAGACCTTAAATCTAAAAGAACATTTTTTATATTTATATTTTTGGTTTAAACACACAAACCTTTGACTAGAAGAGGTTAAGGTCTACATGTGTTGGTAATTCTTCCCTTTTGGTAGTTAAGAGATCACATTTGTGTAATTTAGCAAGTTTTGATTTTTAAATTGTTTGATTTTATGAATTACTGTTTGTCGAGCCTAAAGAAATTTACTCTTCATGAGTTGCTGGTCATTGTAATCATGCTCTGAAATTCTAATCTCCATCAAGACTAGTTGTTCTACATCACCTAATCGTTGGACCCATAGCCGGTGTAGTGTCTGTTACATGCATCAGTTGCTTATGCTTTGTAATTATTCAGAGGCATTGACAAACTAGGGCAAATACCTATGTATCCTATATTTTTAGTCAAAATAGGACTTTCCTATTACTGTTACTTTTTTAATACGTTGACATTCATCTATTTCCCGCAATCCACTGAAGTAACATCAGAACATTTCTTAATGGTTTCTGAGAAAAGCTGTTTATGGATTCTCATAATTCGACTCATGCATTCAAGGATCACTGAGTCATCTAAAGTTCTGCTCTAAAGTACTTAATTTGCTTTGGCGTCATGCTCTCACTCTGTTTTAGGAATTTGTCTACCTCAGCCATTATGGAAAGACTTCCAAGCAGGTGGCCACGTCCTGTGTGGCATCCTCCATGGAAGAACTACAGGTGAGAATTGTGGCCTAATTTTTCTGGAAGCTAGAAGAAAGTTCTTGTTTTTGTTTCGGTAATAGTTATGGTGTCATGTGATAATTATACATTTGAAACTATCATACAGCTGTGTCTTGTCCATGTTATCGTATCTGCAGTTATTTGCTCGCTTGCTTGGATTGTTATGTGTTTTGTTTTCTCCTTTTTGTATGTGCAGGTCATAAGTGGGCATTTGGGATGGGTGAGATCTATTGCATTTGATCCTAGCAATCAATGGTTCTGCACTGGCTCTGCAGATCGGTTAATTAAGGTATTAAGCTTTTACAATTGTGCTTTTTGATGATTCCTGGTCTTCTTTTGTTTGTAAAATTTGCTGATCATAGATGCTCACTTTTTAGTTCTTTTGGTTGCTACCATTTTGCTAATCTACATTTCTATGTATGGTTCTTTTGGTTAGGAACGAGATGATTGTTAGAATCATTGAGTTGCCAGAAGAGTTGATCACTCTTTCTATGGCAGCATTTTGTTCTGAAACTTTTTTGAAGTGATATCCTTATTTCTAATGTTATTTCCAATTGCATGATCTCTGTGATTTAATTGTATAAAGTACAATTTGAGATGGAAATTGCTATTAAAGTTTTGAAATAGATGAGCGTTGACATTGCAGAGATGAATTCCAAATGCCCCCAACCAGAGGGGGTCTTAAGTTGACTCTTTTCTCTTCGTCGCATGCATTCTGGTTGACCATATGCTTTCTTCATCAACTTCCCTTTTTTTGTGAAATCTGCGCATTCAAGCTTTCTATATTGATATTCTTTTTCTAGATATGGGATCTACAAGCGGAAGGCTGAAGCTAACACTGACAGGACATATTGAACAGATTAGGGTGAGTGCTTGACATAATAAATGATTAGCGGTTTGAACTTGTTTTGGCTAGCTACTTTTCAGATTCTGACAGTTCCAACTCTATACCTTCTTCAAATTACAGGCCTTGCAGTGAGTAGTAAGCATACTTATATGTTCTCTGCTGGTGATGACAAACAAGTTAAATGCTGATCTTGAGCAGAATAAGGTTGTAAATCTATCTCCTCATCAAATGTGAAGCGCTGTGTTCAATTAGTTGAACACATTTAAATAAAAGAATGCTTTCTGCTATTTCAGGTTATCCGGTCTTATCATGGTCATCTTAGTGGTGTTTACTGCTTGGCTCTTCATCCTACTATTGACATTTTGCTCACTGGAGGACGTGATTCTGTCTGTCGGGTATGGAAAAATAAATAGTGATTCCCTCATTAAAATGGAATTCTTAACAGGAGCATTTTTTAGGCTTGATTAATTTTATTTTTTTTAAAAGCTGATTACTGACGGACAAAAATATCCAGGTATGGGACATCCGGAGTAAAATGCAAATTTTTGCACTCTCTGGACATGATAATACAGTTTGTTCGGTCTTAAATTCGACCTACGGTATGCAAAATTATTAATTATCATTATTAATTAACATCAGAATATTTTGGCAAAGCCTTTCCCGTAGCAACCCTATGTAGAGAGAAAAGTGAGGACAATCAGGTGCTAAATTGCTATGGATGCAGTCTGGCTTGTCTCCCTTTTTGAGTGTATGACCTCTTAATATAGTGATCCTGCAACATGTTGCATGGAGAATTCAGCATCATGTAGTCCATGACTAGTCTCTTGGTTGCAGTTCTCTGTGACTCACTAGTTTATCTCTCATGAGGCACAAGATGACATTAACGAGTTTTATACTTCTTAACTTTCAACTTCAATGGATGCTTCTACTTTTAGACTGAACAAAGAAATTAGCCTTGGTGATTTATGTTGTTGTAACTCTGATAAATTAAGAAGTAGAATAAGGTTTTCTGTCAAAGCAGTGATGATGGGTTCTCTTTGTGTGTGTGCGTGTGTGTGTGTGTGAGTGAGAGAGAGAGAGAGAGCAAGAGCATAGGGAAAGCGGTGGAGGGTCTGGGGCAACGGTCAACTCTTCTTTCACAGTTTGTGATGTTGTCATTGATGACACAACTAGCTCTCGGCAGACGGAGACATGCTGTTTTCAGAGTTTAGGGAATAGTTTGGTCCCCCTGTCCACATGCTTCGTCATTCATTTTTAAAGTTGAGAGAGAGAGAGAGAGAGAGAGAGAGAGAGAGAAGCAGTTGATAAAATCACTGTATCACTTTTAGTAGGATGCTTACTCAGCTAACTCGAGAGCAGCACAGTGGTACTTCTTTGAGAGGTCTACACCTAACCCTAACCTCGACACGTCACTTTTGTTTTGTAGAAATTAAGTCTGTTTAACGATATTGACAGCTCTCCTGTTTTACATGTCGAACTGTGGTCCAATCGAGGGTTTTTCCGGAGGTATTTAAGAAAACCAAACCAGACTCAAGCTTGGTTTCCAGTTCAATTTGTTGAACTGACCAGTCCATTTACTCTATTTCTTTCTTCTCTAGGTTTTTTACAAAATTGAGAACTTGATGGTCAGATTTTGGCTGTGTTGTTCAACTCGTTATACTCTGAAGCAGTGATTATTTTTTCTCTAAGTCATCTCTAGATAATGGTTATATATGACGGAAATATCTTATAATTTTGGCTCTGGATAGTGCTTATATAAGCGACAGACATTTCTTCTGATACTATTGACATTCCAGGATCCACAAGTTGTAACTGGCTCCCATGATACAACTAATCAAGTTCTGGGACCTTAGACATGGTAATATAATGTTTTTTGCGATTGCCTTCCGTATTGATTCTGTTTTTGTTGATCCATCATATTCATTGCACAATGTGTTTTGGTCTCTTTGCAACCTGCCTCAGGAAAAACAATGACAACTCTCACTAACCATAAGAAATCTGTGCGAGCAATGGCTCAGCATCCTAAGGAGTAAGCATTTTGCAAGAGATTAGTTAATACTTGTATCAAACCTGTTTAATGTCTTTAATGTTGTCTTATGCTTTCCCTTATTACAGGAACTGTTTCGCATCTGCATCAGCTGATAACATCAAGAAATTCCAGCTTCCTCGAGGGGAATTTCTCCACAACATGCTGTGAGTAGTCAAATAAGCCCTGGCTGTCTGTTTAGCATCTATTTGAGGGCTTTCTGTTTG
Source organism: Eucalyptus grandis (assembly GCF_016545825.1). NCBI lineage: Eukaryota > Viridiplantae > Streptophyta > Magnoliopsida > Myrtales > Myrtaceae > Eucalyptus > Eucalyptus grandis. Next base: position 56,069,453 of record NC_052619.1, read on the forward strand.
AGACCACTTCTTCTCATGTCTACGAAAACACACCATCTTTATGCGAAGAAGGGTGTCTATGATATTGAGCCTTTTTCGGTGATCTAATTGCTCTAGATGAATACTACGTACTGTCTTCAATTCTTTTAAGATTGCAGACTTTCTTCTACTGCACCAAAGAATTCTCTGCTAATTTTATTTAAAATGATGGTATTTGCACATCTTATGCAATATGCATATTTTTTCTGTTTGATTTTGGGACGCGATTGATAATTGATTGGGTATGTCAAGTGAAGCATATGATTGGACTATTCTTATTGGCAGATTGAACTATAATATGTGCTCTGTCACCTCATATAAATCCTATGTGATTAAATCAATGGATAATGCTGAGAAACCTTTTTCTTCACATTGCATGGTAGATGTGTTCTATTTTTTGAAAAAAATTGATAAAAGGTTCTCTGTAGAAGTTCAGACAGTGGTGAGACGGCTAGGTTAGCCATGAGTACCCTTGAATCCTGTTGTTTTGTGCTGATACGACTTCTCTAGACTAATCTGGTGCTTAGCCTTCTCAGGGACAAAGGTTTCAGCCTTTTACATTCATGTAGTAAAGAAGTTGCTTCCTGCATTGTCCTTAAATATGTGCTATTTTTGCACAATTTAAGTTGGGATACATCATGGCCTAAAGGCCTGAGGCTTTGAATAAGTTTTCTCAATTCTTAAGAGTGGCATCTACAGTCTAATTCTGTACAGATTACACTTCATCTATCTATCAATTCCTCAAAGCAATGTCTAATGTATCGCAATGTTTATATAAAACAGCTCACAGCAGAAAACCATAATCAACACAATGGCAGTCAATGAAGAAGGTGTGATGGCTACTGGAGGTGTGTTTCTTGGCTTACTTTTTTTTTTTCTTTTGTGTCAACTTGATACGTCCAGTGCAGAAAAACGGTTGGTGGTGTTTGAGATCTTAAGATGTTGTCAAGCATCTACTTCCTTTACTAAGCTTTGACGACTTATAAATCTCGACTTAATGTGAGGAAAACCTTCTTCCCACCCTACCTCTTCCATCTTCCTTTGTTGATGCATTGACAGAAATCTTCTCAATTTTACTTTAACTTTTTTGGTTTTTAGTGACAATGGGAGCTTATGGTTCTGGGACTGGAAGAGTGGCTGGCTTCCAGCAAGCTCATACAATTGTACAGCCTGGTATGTGTGCCAAACATTTCCATCATTTCAAGAGGTTTTTCCTAATTCATTGTGCATAATAATATAAAAATTCTAATGAGTTGCATTCAGGATCCTTGGAGAGCGAAGCTGAATATATGCTCTCTCCTATGACTTAACTGGTTCCACGGCTGGTGTCAGCGCGGCGGACAAGACCATAAAAATGTGGAAAGAGGATGAGCTTGCTACCCCAGAAACTCACCCTCTCAATTTCCAAGCCTCCCAAAGATATCAGGCGGTTCTAGTTCTTTGTGGGCATCCTATTGCAATCTTATGTCACCGCTCGGCAACACGTCCATCCTTTCATGCAGCCCGTTGCTCCAACAGATCTTCTGCATCTACTCTTCGGAAGAAAGCATCTGTGGAATGGCATACAGCCTGCCAAGATAGTTCTATGAACGTTTTTCTTGATGGAGCAGAATTGAGCCAGAATGAAAACCAGAAATCAGAGGGCAAATTTGATTTTCTGCAGATCATGTAATTGTATCTCAAATTATAGTATCCGTATTCTGTACAAATGCTCCGGAAAGTTGAGGATGGCGGAAAGATCCTTGTGTGATGTTTGTGATTGTCTGTGAACCTTAAAAAGCGGGGTGTTTGAGAGATAGAGACGATGCATCCATGCATCGTGCGCTTTGTTTGGGGACAATTTAGCAATTTTGCAAACCGAGGGAATGACATTTTTTTTTCACTCTTTAAGGCAACTCAACGTGGTCATATTGTCTGTTGACTTTTCGACGTATTTATATACACGTCGATTACCTTCTTTATCTCAGCCAATTCAACCTTACCCTTTTGGGCTCCCGAAGTCTCGTAGAGAAACCATCTCCAACGACGACGGGGTCCTGATTGGTCGGTAGAGGGATTCAAGTTGTGTCCTTCAATGAATTGGTAAGAAATGGTCACTTTTGTCGGATCAAGCGAGAAGAGATGTTGTGAGAAACTTCAATGGCATTTGGATGAATCATGGGGCAAGGTGGGATGCAATGATTGCAGCCAATCCCTTTACATGTTCTCATGACAAGTCAATGGGATATTTAAAAGTCCGTCCTAATCTCTTTGTTCATCGTGGAAGATGGTGTTGGATTGTTTATATTTCTACGCTTATTTTGGACCACCCCATGCAGGTACCATGAAATTTCCTAGTTTAATCCTACACAATTGGCGGCATGTCTGCCATCATTGCGCACTAAAAAGCCATATTTTTTCAAAATCTGCCGACCTTTCAACATCAAGAAAATCTAAAAACGGTAAAGAGATCGCACCTAACAAGCGCAACATCATTTCTTTTCCTC